>NW_016158912.1:45116-89102 GCF_001687245.7 Rhagoletis zephyria | reverse complement strand
TTTATTTTATTTTATTTTATTTTATTTTATTTATAAAATAAAATAAAATAAAATAAAATAAAATAAAATAAAATAAAATAAAATAAAATAAAATAAAATAAAATAAAATAAAATAAAATAAAATAAAATGAAACGAAATGATGAAATAAAATAAAAAATAAGATAAAATAAAATAAGATTAGGAAAAGTATAGACAAGAATATAAAATAAAAAAGTTAACATAGATTAAAATAAATATCTTAAGTAAAATCAAATAAAAGGAAATTAATTACAAACAAAAAAATTACATGAAAAAATACTTTAGTTTTAAATATTTAATAAAGAGTTACACATTTTTTACTTTCAGTTCGTTGGATTTATATTTGCTTGCTGTTTGGCGAATAATATTCGCAACTACAGACGTCGCTCGGCCTATTGAGCGTAGTGAGCGTGCTCTACAAAAATTCGAATAATTTTGCAAATATGTGTGTATTAAAAACAGCAAAAATGGACGTAAAATTTATGATGAATTAAGGCAATGAAACCCCCTCGAAATTTACAATTAATGTACAATAAAACGGATTTTCTAGGCCAGCACAGAGTTACACATACATATTTACATATATATTATTATGTTAGTGATTTCTTAAGCACAACAAAAAAGAAATAATTTAAAAATACATATATTTTCACATAGTATGTACATATCGCACATTTAAAAATATACAGATTTATTTCGAAATTTAAATTTTGTGGGAAAACGCAAAGTTTGATCAATTCATACAATTGATATACGAATCCACATATGGAGAGACACATATCTTGGCTATTTTATTATATGATGAAATCTCCAAAAACGTAAATTTTGATTTACATCTCTACATTATTAAACGTGCGATATATACATATATATGTATACATATGTATCTTAAAATTTTGAAAAAAATTCAACCGAAATCTCGAATATATGTAAGTATGAGTTAAAATCATCTACAAAGTAAATTTGTATAAATATCGAATCAGGACTCCATACTACAATGTAAAGATATAATTATAATAAAATGTTTTGTAAAATACTTATGTATCTTTGCACATGCTAAGTTTTTTGTATTAAAGATTCATATTTCTACAAATTAGTTTACAATACCTTTATGCATGGATGTATGTATGTATATATGCTCAATGTCGCAACGGCCTGCCTTAAATATTTATACATGCAAGTACATGAATAAAATTTACAAATTTGTACAAATGTATGCATAAGGTACTTATATAAGCCACATCACAATGATTATTAAGAAATAAATTTGTTTAACAATAATATTATACGTAAATACGAATTATTTTATGAGCACCGAACGATTGTGTTAGCAAGCACTATGTAATTTTTTAATTATTTGCACACGGAAACAAAATATCGCATTTGCTTATACATACTCCTACGCAGGGTTCGTACTACTGGGACTCAGTTCAGTAGTAAGTGAATAGATAAACCGGACTAAAAACCAAGTTTTCTTAACAGATTTGTTTTTTTCTTGGTGAATTTTAAGACATTTTTAGTATAAATCCTAGCGAAGAATAAGTAACCTCGGTTTCGGTCTCAGTGAGCACTTCGTGAAAACCCCGACGTGCAAAGTCGCAACGTGTTTTTCTCCGTGATGAAAAGACTTTTGACAGGTCCAATAAGAACTCATACTGCGACACTTAACGCCTAAAATCGTAGTTATTAAACCTCCCGAGGAGTTCACTTGGGAGGACGCCAGTTACCGTTTCAGGCAAAAAGCTTTCTATTCGGTGATACCACTATACGTATTAAGAACTAAATATGCCGGAGTGCGCGGAGCTGCCACTTAATTTAAGCTAATCTAAATAAGTTAATAAGCTAAATATTTAATAATAGATCGCCGCCAAAATAGGGTAGAGAGTACCGGAAAACTGCCCAGAAAACCTGGAAAATATCGACGTACAGTGGTCGGAGGGCTTCTGTTTTCGCGAAAAAAGCATATTTTAAAACTGTGATAAATTAACCGGAATAAATCTATTATTATTCATAAATGTCCAAGGAACTCAAAACTGATTAGTATTTTCAAAAGTATCTGCTTAGCAAGCCGTTTAATCCGCTTAATTCAACGAATTCCATCGTCGTTATAAGTTATAAGTTATAAGTTGATAGTTTTCTTAAATTTTCTTTTATGGAAACTTTCAATTATAACAGTAACTGGTAGTTTGGTGTTACTTCTTAAACATGGAAATTTATAACTTCATAAAACTTGGTTGCTATTTTTCTGGCTTATTTTTCAAGAAATAGTTTCTTCCAAAAGGGATAACTAATGAGTAGGACCGAGTAGAATCTTCATTCCTTTACCAAGAATGAATGCAAGGGCCCCTTAAGGATCTACGAAAAGAAAATCTGCGCATACTCGCGCCAATAAGAGTGGCGGCTATTTTTATTTCACTACCAACTTTAGCAGTTGTTCCAAATAACATAAAGTGCATTAAAATATTACAGATTTTATGTAATTTATTCCATATTTAGCTTCATATTATTTATAAGATGTGTCTGAAGTCAATTTTCGAAAATCCAATAGCGAATCCAATATGGCGTTCAAGAACTCAAAACGTTACTGAATTTTCGAGAAATTTGGTATTTACAGGTTTTAAGGTTCGCTCATTACAAATTTCAAACTAGTTTTCGAAAATTCAAAATGCAAAATCCAATACAGCGTCCGAAATTTCCAAAAATTCAAACATGAATAACTTTATTTAAAAATAAGAAAAACGAAGTTTTGCAAATGACAAATTTCGTATAAAATAAAAAAATCAAAAAAAAAACTGTTGAGGCCTGGATCAAATTGTTTGGGCTGAACATAAAGTAGACGGCCCGAACTATATCTAATTTATAAATATAATTACTGTTATTATTTCATATTATTGTCATAAATTCATTTTAGATATGTTGGCTCGTATATAATAAATCAAATTTTGCTAAACAAATATTAGGTTCTTTCCCGTACACAACGCGGGAACCCGCCCAAAATAGCCCAGAAATCATTCCCGTACTCAACAAAATAGGTAAAAGAGAGCGAAAATTGGAACGTATTGGATCGTAAGTGTCTTCTTCTTCCTGCCCGAAACAGCCCGGACTTTTTCTCCGGGTAAAAATGTAAAAAGCGTCAAAGTGCATATCAGCTGTTTTGTGTTTACATGTTGCCTGCATTTACTTGGTGCTTTTAAGAAATAGTGAATGTATTTTCAATCTTTATATTCTTAAAATAAAACGTGTGAAACCAAAATTCAATTTCCAAGAGTTTGCATTTAAGTGACAACAACAAAAACAACGCGAATAAGCTGTTTCTCAAATTCTGGGCACAAAATGTGGTTTTTTGCGTTCCCGTACTTCTGGATTATGTTCCATTTTTGAGAGCAAACTTTTCGCTTATTCTCTAATTACCGGATCCGGTCCGGATTGTTAGGGAAAGAACCTATTGTGATACTCAACTGAAAATGACAGTTTATTTGACAGTTGTCAACCGAAAAAGTTTGAATGTGATATAGAAATCGGGATAAGTGAGCTTTAAAACATAATACGTTTAATCTTTGGGAAATGTTCCTTATTTTTATAGACAGTTGTAAGCTCTTAAGGTTTTAATTTGACGTAAATTAGTTACTGGCGTGTCTAAAACCCTTATCAGTAAAATCTTATAAAATATTTGCTTATTTTTACAAAAAATTAACAGTTTGTTTGACGTTTTCGACATCATACATATAGCATGTGATCGATAAAGCAGCCGTTGTACTTAAGCGGAGCTTCTACCTCCGATTTGTGTTAATCAAACATTGAACAACCGGCCCTTATCGACACCGTGTTATATGCATGGAGTCGAAAACGTCCATAACGATGTTAACCGGTGATTAGTGTTAATCAGGCTTTGAGCAACCGGCCCTTAATGAGGAAGTGCACATTGATAGAAAGTAATCACAGTTATTCTATGATTTTCCGCACATATAATTTGTGCAAGTATATATTTTTTTTAATCCAAATGGGGAATTACCCAGAGCTATTGATTTCTGCTTACAACTTAGGGCCGGTTGCTCAAAGCCTGGTTGACACTAATCATCGGTTAACATCGTTATCGACGTTTTCGACTCCATGCATATAACATGGGGTCTAATAGGAGGTAGAAGTTTTTGTTAAATACTGCTTTATCGATCACATGTTATATACATGATGTCGAACACGTCGAAAATGATGTTTAACCGGCAAGTAGTGATAACCAGACATTGGACAACCGGCCCTTAAAATTCAATTCTCGAAAAAAAACTTGAGCACTAATAAGCAATCAAGATTGATTGCAACATTAAAAGCATTTACTTACTAAATACTCTGACAAGCATGCAATAAATAAAATTTTACTAGAATTAAGCAATCTTATTAAAATTGATAAGATTTTTTTTCAATTTGAGTAAGTATGCATGTGTGCAAGTAAAATTATTTAAATAAAATAATTGACAATTAGGTTGGTATATGTAATTAAATCATACATGTACATTGGGTTGCGAAATTCTACATACATATGTATGTATGTATGTACCAAATTTTTTTCGTTTAGGATGACAATTACTCAGGGTCAGCGTATGGTTAACTTAAAATTGATTAGTAAAGGTGGACTACTTTCCTCACGAGTTCACTCGGTGTCATCTAGGCCAAAAGAAAACCATTTCTCTAAAAAATTGTTTCCAACATGTCCATCAGTGCCGCATTGGTCCGGGACCTCGAAGATAATGAGAAATCTGAAGTGCTTTCTTCGTAGTGCGAGGCATTTGCACAAGAGGTAAATAAGGGAATCTACCATCGGAATGAATATCGCTTTACGAGGATCCGGACCTGTCAGCCAACTGGTCCCTTATGAAGCTGCTGTTAGATCTAATCTGGACTTTTCCTTAATTTGTAAGAGCAATGATCTCAGAGAGGATTGTGCCTGGAGAAAAGAGGTGTACCTAAAAGCCTTACCTGTACCTTAAAATTAATAAATGTTTTTACGCATTTCTTACAGAAATACAAAGGGAACATGTCTGTACTATCCCATCCTCTACACAATTTTGGGATTTCACTAACATGATTACGCAGCTTGACGTTGAGCATAACATCTGGCTCTGATCGCATTGGGTATAATCTCTTCAAGCCCTTCAAGTATCTTCACGCTTCTGAAGTATTTTTACGCAAACACTTACTATAACTATATGTCAGGATCGCGCATTCGTTTAGTGTAAGATGCTTCTGGAAAACGCAGATGGCATTGATACATTTGGCCTTACCCGCAAAACCATTTAGCGGTGAAGGGGGCAACGGCGAAGTACTCTCAAAATAAAAGAATATCAGCTTATTGGGAGGTCATATCATTGTTGGAAGCTCATGATATCGAAGGTGTAGAGAATTTTACTTACTTATATAGGCATCAACATGCACCAATATTACATATACTAATGTTAGCCAGGGTTCTTATCCACCAGTGCTTATTTGGGCTCGGTCGAAAAAAAAAGAAAGCCGGCTTTCAAAAATCTTTAATAATTCTGGTCTTTAATATAGCGCAGATATGTACGTGGACGATGCCTTACACAGAAGAAATAACAAAGTTATGTACCTAAGGTCTTTAGCTCTTGCGAGTGAATGAGCAAACTAGGGATCTATCTGCAATTGGTTGGCATTACTAGGAGAACTATGAAAAGGAGGAAAATATTCCTTGTAAATATACCTTAAATGGGGTAATTGTACCGAATGTACTTTAAAATTAAAATAGAGCTGAAAAAAGTACAATTACACCCACTTTTCCATCATTAGCATGGACGCGGTTTTGCAAGTCTTGAAGCTAACCCATTTCTCGCGCATTCGTTCTCTTACACATTTCTAGAAACACCTTAATACTACTTAGTAGATATTTCGAATATGATTGATCATATCCAGACTGTCTATAACAGAAGTGAGTTTTGAAGGCCATTGTACTTACCAACTTTGAATTGATCGCAGCCTGAAAACTATCAGGTTTGTTCGTCGAAAATCGAGCAAGAATTATCTATAACTCAAAATTCTCTCTCAAATAAAACAAAATGCTAATTTTTGCTCGAACGAAAATGTGCAGGAATTTGCAAGTTTCACTGCCAGCAGGTGCCCACGGTTGAATTTCACGCATAATAAATTCTTATAGAATTCTTAAAATTGTTAATGATCCACAAAAACAAGATCTACATGTATATTTCTTGTTATTCCGACTTTCTTTAACAAAAAAGGTACATAAGTGCATACATTTTATTTTTTTGTCATAGTAACTGTCGCATTTCTTAAATTCTCTCTGTTAAGTAAACAAATATTTACTTACATATTTCATTAGAAAATCGATCATGTTTAGAACTTCTTGAATTTTACGAACTTATTTATTCGTCGACAAAAATGCAACCTTGTGTCACAATCATATACTATTATTAGCTCTGATCCAGTACTCCATGACCTTACAGGATTTTCCACGAACTTGCAGGAAGTTACAGGAAAAATGATCCCGTACTCCAAATTCCTACAAAATCCTTGAAATGAGAGCGATTTTCGGAGAGTTGTGTAGAGAATGAAGTTGCAAGATTTTACCCGAACTTTTTCTTTTGGTAAAATCATGAAAAGTGTCAAGCGATCAGTGGTTGACGTTTTTAGAGGAAAAATGCTTTTTTTGTTCCCGTACTTTGTGTTGTTACACACTTTTTACGCTCACTTCAGAGAGTAATTTTGCTGTTTGACATTTTTGGATCAGAGCTATTATTATTATTTGGACATATGTATATAGCGCTGCGACCTAGCTAGATTTATTGTACTAACGTATCAAGTCACTCCAAGCTTTGGCTGTTAATAAAATTAAGCATTTTGGAGGGTGTCGTGTTCCACATTCTGGATGAAGACGATATTCGCTCTCCAAGGTGTATAAGTTTGACTCGAGTTATACTCGGGCAATCACATAGTATACGCTTCGAGGTTTCATCCTCTAGCTTACAAAACCTGTACTTCATCTCCGCTGATGTGCAGATGGTCCCTCAGCATGCAGTGTCCTGTCAGGTGTCCGGTTAGAGCGCCATTGGGTTGTAACCTGCAAGTCCTCCCATCCCCTTAGGAGCTCTGCTGTGGATCCTCTGGATGGACCAAAGGACGGCTGAGGGCAGAGTTAGCAAGTCTACTAGGTAAGAATACACAAATTTTTCCTACAGCGGTAGAAATCTTAACACGGGTTGAATTGGGTTTTATAACTCGTGTTGAAAATTTACCGTTTATGCTTGTTGGCTCTACCCGAGTAGAAAAGCAGCATAAACATAGTAATAGTTGCAATCCCGTACGAGTCCGGACTAATCAGAACTAGTCAGATTTTACTGGAAATCGATCCCGTACAATTGAGACCACAAAAAGAGCGTAAATACGGTCAGAAGTTACCAGTTTTAGTCCGAAGATTTTTTGCTGGTAAGTTCTGGAACATGTGTCAAACGATCAGCTGTAGTCTGTTTGACAACCGAATTGTAAACAAAAAAAAAGTGCACTCTGCTAATGCATGTTGAATAGTATTTAATTAAGTGAGTTTAAGTGAGATCTAATGAAATCGAAAGTATTTTTGTTATTTACATACATATGTGAGCTGAGTGTGTTTACACAAAAAATAAGCAAAAAATTACAGCCAAAATTTGGAGGTTAAGATGAAGTAAGTTAGCATTTTTTACAAAGAAAGCGAACCCGTACTTTTCAGAGCAAAAATTTGCAACTTCTTTCCAAGAGAACTGTCACTTTGCGCTCTCAATTTTTGATTGATAGATAATTTTTTGGTCTGCACGAACGCGATTTGAACCAAGATAATTCGTACAATTCTCGCTTGACGAACAGAACTATTGCAATAATCTACATAGAAGTCAGATCCCATTATTATGTTTCTTTGGAATTGTCTGTGAAGATAAAACTCTCGTATTCAAAGCATCTCTCATAAAGCCCAACTCTTTCTGGTATATAGAAGTCTTTAAACTTTGTTGCTTTTCCCATTTTTCGTAATAAAATTATCGTGGTACAAAGCTTAATAAGAATATTAAAAATATAAAAGTCCTAAGTTTTATACAATTTTAGGAAATCAATATGCAAATCTGTTGATATGGAAATCAGATCAACATTGAGACTAAGATTGAGAATAAGGTTATGGTTCATTATTTACCAGAAAATACTAGTGATTATACTAAAAAAAAACTCGAGATTTATAGTACAACCAGTGTTGCCAGATTTTTTTGTAAACAACAAATTTCCGAAAAACTGTATCCAACCTTAAAACATGAAGAGGGGTTTTTAAAATTATGGTTTTTTTGATTTCATTAAACATAAATAACAAAATTCATTTAAAATAAAATAAACAAAATAACACTTAACTTATCAAAAATACACTTTATAAACTGGAACATTTATATCACATTTTGTTTTAACGAAATTCAGGATCATTATTTTTTGTAAATAGCTTTGTTAATTTTAGCATTTGATGCGATACTTTGAATTTAGTCCCTTCTGCAGCATTTTTTAAGAAATGCTTTTTACTAAAATTACCAAAGAGTACTGGAATTTCAAATTTATTGTTGGTTTTAATCAAATTAATTTGGGAAAATATTCTTTTTACATTTGCTTTGGCGACCGGAATGCAAAGGACAGCCAAAAGCATTATTTTAAAATGATGAAACGCCGCTTCTTCATCGTCTCTCTTTATCTTAAAAACTGACCAACAAAAGGACCGAAAGAGAGAAACTTTAATTTATACGTTCAAATCGAAAATTTCAAAAAAAAAGGCTTGGCTTCACTTGGCATTTCCAATTGGCGTCAGTTGGTACAGAAGAAAAGCGACTGGTGTGCTTTGTTGAATTCGGCGCCTACAGCGGTTATTTAAAAAAACCAACAGTTAAAACTATGAATCTGGCAACATTGGATACAAAGCAACCCAGCTGAATAAAAAGTTGACTATTTAGACAAATCTTACAGGTTTCGTACAGATTTCTGGGCGAAGTGTTTGGAGAATTTTATAAATTTCCTTATCCGACATGTCTGCTCGAATTATGTTCGATTTCGGACAAGCGAGTCTGGCTATTCTTATTTCCCATAATTTTTTTGGTCAGACATCTGTTATATAACCGTCAGAAATGTTGGTAGTTAAGTCATAATTTCCCACGACGTGTCGGTTAGACTTCCTGTCAACTTTTCCACACGCTTCTCTGGCCGATATCGTCCAGACATCATAAAGAGTTCAGGCTTTTTTGCCGACGACGGATATCTAACGTATTTCTGGCAATTTTGCTAGCTGGGAAAGCAATGCTTTGCTTGCCTTTTAAGCCAACAGTTAAAATGTGAACCTGGCAACACTGGACACAAAGCAAAGCGATGATTTGCTTGCTTTTTGAATCGACATTCTATTTTGGGCGTTAACAATGCATAACAACGGAAACGATCGTACAATAAACGAGACGTCTGTGGAGTAGTTGAGAATGATTCATGCATCATTCCATTATTGTGACAATATCGTTCACTTGCTCGTGTCAACAATCCGAGAATAGAGTCAACACACCTTTCACGTAAAGTAAATACATATGTATAGTATAGACGTTACAATTCGCATTTGTACTTGCGACTGGCGAAAATGAATGATATGATAATAACTTCTACGCTCGTACGTATGGAAGGTTATTTTTTTGCTTTATAAAAAAGGCATTCATAAAAAAGTATTTACAGGTACATACATATGTACGTAGGTATACATATTTTTGGGAACTTTTATAGCATGGCGACGGCTGTTGCAGTCCTTTGCATGGTTAAACGTGGAAAGCGATTGTTATACATATGTATGTATACTAGGATGCTCCAAAAATACACGTGAAAAAGTAAAGTAGTTAGCATTAAAAAATGGTTAAATAAACAATTGGTTATTATTTATTATTGAAAGTCCCCTGAAGATAACCATTGCTTTCCGATCGAAAAATATTGAATTTCAAGAATTCTATACCATTTATACGAAAAGTTGTTTTTTTCCTATATAAAAAGACATGGAAAACTTTGAGCGCTCTGAGCGACCTCTAAATATTTTTTGATTTCAAAAAAATACGGGTATACTTTTTTCGATATAGAATAATAGAATAGGGGGTGAGAGCATTACAATTCCGAATTTACTGTTTTTGGACCACCCTAATATACACAGTACAAATTACAGTTTCATCAAAATTCAGACCTAAAATTTAAATTTTTCTTTCGATTGTTTTCGGAAGTAAATGTTTAAGATAAAAAGTAAAGAAGTATAAGTTCCGCCGAAACCGCGCTTTATATACCCGGCGCACGTACTAAACTCATTTTTTCACCTTTCTGTAAACGCCTAATACTTTTTAGCAAAGTCCTCACCATTTTTTGATACCTTTAAAATTATAGTATACAAATAAAAATCTAGAGATAGTATTTCCAAAATTAGTAAAGGTATAAATCAAAACGGCAAAAACCTTAATTACTACAGTACTGAGGGAGACCATTTCCGTGACATAAAGATTTACAAAATCGGACATCAAATAAGAAAGTTATAGCAAAAAACTCAATTTATCTGTTGATACCCAATATTTTTTCTCGGCTTAAAAGTTCAATTTAAATTACAACACTAAACTTTTTTTCGTGACACTCCTTAAGGTACCTACATATGTTTATGTGGATCAAAATCATGGAGGTGGAGAATAGGGTTGCCAGACGTACTGCTTTTGGGAGTAAACTTCCTTTTTTTATTTATCCCTTGTACTCCCAAAAAGAAAAATCTGGAAATTTGCTCCTTTTCTAGATTTGTACTTCTTTTTCCCGCTATTCAATTTTAACCGACTTCAAAAAAGAGAATTCATCGGAATATTTTATTTATGTATGGTATCGCAACACTTTGTACCACGTTAACAGATTTCTACAATTCTTTTTTTTAAAGGAAAGGTGGTACCTCAAGAGTCGTCTCGTAATTTGGTTTAGATCCGTTCATTAGAGAAATCAACGACAATCTTAAATTTGTATAGAAGAATTGAAGTCGGTTTTGTTTTTTACTTAAAAATTACTTGTTTATCATATACTTTGCCATTCATACTGGGTTGAACCAGGCTCGAACCTAGACCCTGCGAAATGGTAGCGCGCACTGCTAACCACTACACCACAGTGGAAATTTGTAATAAGTAAATTGCACAAAAAAATTAAAAAAATGGTACTCCTTGTTCAAGTTTGTGTTGCCTTTTTCTATCGAGAATAGAAATGTACTCCTTTCTCCGTATCAGAATCTGGCAACCCTAGTGGAGAAGTTTAGTTACGGTAGAAATAAAAACATGAACTTTATTATGAAATAGATTTTTTACTGTTATAAATTGGAAAAGGTCCTCGTTAGTTACATCTTTTTGAATTTATCGCGAAAAGTAATGAATGATGGTCCAGAAAAGGTCCTTTAACATGACCTGGCTTGCTAAAAATCCAGGTAGCTGTCGATATGTGGGTTTCATTGATTAAGAGTTTAAGCCATAAGCCATAAGCCTTCCGATTTCGATAATGACTTGTATGTTCATCAGAAAATATGTGCAATATATCAACATATCGATAGCTGAGTGGAAGATCGACCTATCTCGGCAGCCAGTTCGAAAACACTCTATCTCAAAAAACTTTTCAAGAACGCCCTATTTCAGAATTTAATTGAAAAACATCCTATCTCAAAATTTGGTTCAAAAACGCCCTAACTCACTTCAAAATGTATTGAAAATATGCTGATATAGGGCGTTTTTGAATCGGCAGCTGAGATAGGGCGTTTTTGAAACGAGTTCTGAAATAGGGCGTTCTTGAAAAGTTTTTTGAGATAGAACGTTATCGAACTGGCTGCCGAGATAGGTCGATCTTCCACTCAGCCATCGATATGATCTGTTAATTAATATTTTCTGCTAAACTTGTTTTACATGAGCCCAAACGGCATAAGCTTGGTGTTCAAGGTTATCACTTAGAGCCGTTTTCTGAAGTTACCTTAAACTTTAAAGCACACTTTATATTTAAAGTTTGGATTAAAAATAAAGCTATATCTAAAGTTAAGCATTTCTGTTATCGGTTTTTGACGTATGTATGTTCCTTGTTTAAGCCAATTTAAAACCGGTAATAAACTGCTTTACTTTAGACACAATCATAAATTTTAATGCAACCGTTAAATATAAAGTGAGCTTTAAAGTTACAGGTTACTTGAGAAAACGACCCTTACTGAGGCAAACGAGTGTGATTGCGTGGCATCTTTATTGTCTTCGCCATAATCGTCTTTTATTTTTTGTATTATAATGTTAATCTTAATATTTTTGAGATAATGTTACAGTTGGCCCGACTCTTTATCTTGATATTAAGAATAATATATGATTGTAACCGAAATACCTTGACAAACATCGTTGTCGAAATGATGCTGAATTGATGTACAGTATACATATTTGCAATTAAAACTGAGTTAATTATTTATTGAGTGAAACAAATATACGCCAGTCAACTGTCAAAACGCACTTTGGAAAGACCGCTAGCAGTGCAACCTGACACGTTTAGTGAAAAACGTTTTGAAGATTTATGGGTGCGCTCCCGAAATGATCAATTTTCTGGGGACAACTCAATTAAAACCAACCAGTAAAGTTTTAGGTATATTCAGTATTATGCATTGTTAGGTGTATTCTCGTATTCTTCCAGCAGAAAACTTTCAACAGCAAAATTCAAATGAGTTTTTATTTGTTTTCTCTCAAGAAGAGAAGTGGTTGCAAAAGTACGCGACCGAAAACTAGCAAAAACTTGAGGGATTAGATTGCGTTCAAGCAGACATACCGAGGGACTATTTCATAGCTCAAAGAAGTACCGGTTAGGTTGGGTTAAGTTAAGCTAATTTCGATCTCTGAGAGCTCATTGTTTGTTCAGAAGTGCGAGGCAAAATGCTTCCATCTTAGCCTCGCGAAGGTTGGACAGTCTAAAAGAAAGTGTGGAGATGATTCCTCTTGACAGCTAATAAGAAATGATCAGTTGAAATTCCTAGTCTCACTGCAAGAATGCCAATCGCACAATGGCCTGTCAAAACCAGTGTTGCCAAAAAGATTTTTAACTTTTTACCAAAACTCTAAAAATAAATTACCAAATGTATATTAACATAATAGTCTGAACACATTAAAAACACGAGTTATGTACCACCGTCGTCAAACTATTTTTCCACGTATTCTTAAGTAGATAATTATTTTGGCGGCGACAGAGCTACACCACGACTTTAGTTGTGGCCAGCTTAGATGTATATATATTTTTTGAGCGACAGATAAGGTTCCTCCTCTCCTTTTATGACAAACTCATACAAGTTCATGATGTCATTGAACAATTTACAACTTTGGTCGTCTTTTTCAGTGTGTTCAGACTACAACAATTCACAAATATTTTTAAAACATAACACAAAAAAATTGCGCAAAGATTTACAAAAACTTAAAAGGCGTGTTTTACATTACTTAAAACGAAAACATGAATTAAAACATTAAACCAGCAAATGTATCGATAAACGAGAGATTTTACTTTTACAGTTTAATGAGTGGGTCACATTCGTATTTAATTGCAAAATTGTAATTGATACTATAAAGTTAGTTTCTTTCACCATTGGTTAAAGCAGGTAAAAATGATCCAAGATCCTGATTTGTGGGACTGTAGGGGTTGTGGTTGCCGCCATATTAGGGAAAATTAGTGGTATCTTTAAATAGCTATATTCCTCACTCATCCCAAAAGTTCTGTGTTGTCAAGGCAAATTGTAACATGAAAGGGCCTTTAATATTTTTGGCTCTCTTAAGGTGCAGACTCATACATATGTACATAAGCAAATTTTTTGCGCAATTTTAAGAAGGTTAAAAGTTCTAAATTTTCATAAGTAATAAGTTAGTATTAAAAACTTTAGACTTATGTTGAAAAAAATTACCAAATTACCGAATTCGTTCTAAAAAGAAAAAAATTACCAGTTTTGGTAAAACATTACCAAAGCGGCAACGCTGGTCAGAACCCCCATCACTAGCCCTTGAGAGGTAAGTGTTTTAAAGTGCCCTATAAAAACAATTGCTGCAGCAGAGAAACGACTTCTTTTCCTTTTTTATGTCACAAAAGGACCCGGTTTCCCTTAGCCCAATAGCAGTTCGTGCTGCGACAATTATGTATGTATGCTATATATGTATGTTAAGCGCCAGTGTAGGTGTGGTTCCTAATGCTCCGCTAATTCCTATTTTACAAGAGTAGCCTTTTCTAGTGAGTTCCACCAGACTAGACAGGGTGTCTTGAAATCGTCCCTTAACCAAAAGTTCCACATCCCCTACATAGGCGGTCACTCGACAGCCCACTTTTTCCAGTTTCTTTAGAAGGTCGTTTACAACCGCAATTCAGAGAAGGGGAGAGAGAACACCACCTTGTGGAGTGCTCCTAATGACTCAGCACAGAGTGCAGGCGCTGCCCCACTCCGTCGCGACAGTGTGTTACGAAGTAGGCTGTACACTGAGAAAAAAAAACGCGTTGTAAGAATACAATTTTTTTATTTGATTACCGTTTAAAAAGGTTCGTATTTAAATCAAGTGAAATGTCTTAACAAAATGGATTTTTCCACTATACATACACTACGTACATATAATAGAAATATTCAACTCAAATACGCCCGTATTAAAATTAAGCATTTTTCACTTCACTGATGGCGTTTTGCACGTCTCGGATGCTTTTTCATATGTAATTAAGATAGTATATGTATACAAAGCACCCTGCAAAAATTTGAGGCTCAGGTGGTCCACTGGGTCGTAGTTCTAAAGTATGAGAAAAAGGACCAGGTTGCATACTAGTAACTTGTTATGCTGACCTGGACCACTTCAAACGTAAAAAACTGATATATGTGTTGAACAACACTTTTTCGTGGCCGATCGTCAATATTNATTTTTCCACTATACATACACTACGTACATATAATAGAAATATTCAACTCAAATACGCCCGTATTAAAATTAAGCATTTTTCACTTCACTGATGGCGTTTTGCACGTCTCGGATGCTTTTTCATATGTAATTAAGATAGTATATGTATACAAAGCACCCTGCAAAAATTTGAGGCTCAGGTGGTCCACTGGGTCGTAGTTCTAAAGTATGAGAAAAAGGACCAGGTTGCATACTAGTAACTTGTTATGCTGACCTGGACCACTTCAAACGTAAAAAACTGATATATGTGTTGAACAACACTTTTTCGTGGCCGATCGTCAATTACTTATTCGGTTGCCGAATGTGCCATGGTTCAAAAGGAGTAGTTGTCTAGGTGGTCCCATGTTGTGCAGTGGTGGACCAGAAGGGGTCCCATGTTATGCAGTGGAGGACCAGAAGTGGTCCCATGTTATGCAGCGTTGGACCAGAGGTGGTCCGGTCCAATGACATCGCAATGTTAATGTAACCATATTTTTTCCATATATTTGGACCATTTCGTTTCTAGTGTTGGTTACAAGGTAGCGTGGTCCTGTACTAGTAAATACTTAACCTAGTGCCACTTTTTAACCGACTTCCAAAAAAGGAGGAGGTTATCAGTTCGTCGGAATATTTTTTTTTTTTTTTTTTAATGTATGTTACCGCATGACTTTGCACCACGTCAACCGATTTCAATAATTCTTTTTGCTACGGAAAGGTAGTGTCTCAGAGGTGGTCCCATACTAAATTGGTTTTGATCCGATCATTGGATCATGAAATGTATAGATATATATATATTTTTTTAAGTCGGTTTTTTTTTGCTAAAAATTACTTGTTTCACGGCATGCACAGCGGTGACAACACATCGTCGCCTCAGAAAACGGATGACGAATGTGCAAAATCACGATTTTGATGCAGATTTACTAAGTTGGACATGCTCTTTCGATTTCTGCAATCCATTTTTTTATATCTCCATTAGTTTTTGAGATATTTCGTGCGCATTTTGTCGTATGTTACATAATATTAATGATTGGGTATGCCTTTTGTTGTATGTGCTGAAAATGCGTCACATACGACAAATTCCCATACAAACGTACCTTTTTTTTAATCATAAAACGTTTGTCGTATGTGGCACATACGACAAATTCCCATACAAATGTAATCTTTTTTTAATCATAAAACATTTGTCGTATGTATCGCAAAACTTTGAACTTACGACAATTGGATGGTCCTCTACTATAACGATACAATTAAAATTGAAAATTAAACTAAGTAACTAATTTTAAAATTTTAAATTTTTAAATTTTAGCTTGCACTGAGTCTCCAATGAAATGAAAGAGATAAAAATGTACAAAAGACTGAATTTAAGTATTGTTTTTTGTTTTTATATAAAGAAAACGTATGTTCGTAACATATTTACAGCATAAGAGATGTACAGATTTTTTTTATTAAATACATGATTATGTTTTTGTTATGTTTTTTCTAATAAGTAATCATTATTTAATAAATATGTCTGTTTTTTTCATCAAATTATACCATCGTCGTTGAAATAGATACTTTACTATTGTCGTATGTTCTGTGGACAAAACAAAGTGGTGAGTAAACGCTAATTACGACAAATGTATACGGAATGAAAAGTAAATTTTCTCATTAACGTTAAGAGATATTAAATGTAAAAATATGGGAAATCAAAACTAATAACACCAACTACGTCTCCTTCAAAAGTTACAAAAATCTACCGTACAGTTTCGGATTAATTCGACCTTAAACTTCAAAGTCAATTTTCTCAAAACCGTGTTTTGTAACATTCGACATCCGTTTTCTGAGACGACGACATACACACATACATGGTATGACATAATGCACTAATCGCGCGCTGTGATGTCAATTCAAACTCAACATTTGAAAACACGTTTACATGTATGGTTGTAGCTGGGTGTGCAAAGACGCTTGATACAATTGGTTGCGGCCAAGAGGGACCGGGTTCAATTACCATCAGACGGAACATAAAACTAAATTTTTTTTCTTCTTAATTATGATTTCATAACCATCTATGCACTTCACGAAAGCACGAAAATTCAAATTTAATAGGCAGAAGAGTAGGTACAATTCTACCTAGTTTTACATCACTATTTAGCTTCATATATATTCCTTCCTTCTTCTACAAAATTATTCTTTACTCCCTCATTATCTCACTAATTTGACATCACACCCAGTTGCTCTCAGTTCGATTGGCGTAATCTTGTATTCTATCATTCTTGATTCAAACCGATAAGTGTTTCATCGTTCATATAAGAAACACTGCAGAGATTAATCGATCTGCATATCAGGGAAAGTATTAGTATGCACACAATAGACATAGCTCGACTCGCATATCACAAAGGTAGATCTGTTGAAAGCGCGCTTCATGAATTCGTAGGCACTATTGAAAAAACGATAGAACTTAAGGAATATGACCCTGCCGTTTTTCTAGATATTGAAGGAGCTTTCAATAATGTCTGAACGGAGGCTTATCGCACTTTCTGAGCACAGCATTCAGCGCTCCATAGTCAAGAGCAGAATAATCAATGAGACCATAGGCACATGATAAGTGAACTAACAGAGGGTGCACTGGGTGATATTTATAAGTGGATCAAGCGCAAAGGATTGGGGGTTAACCCCTCCATGACACAACTGGTATTGTTTACAAGAAAAAAAAGTACACACTTTTTTTCCGCCAAGCAAAAGTCATTCTGGACTCCAACTTGAATTGGAAAAATAATTTAGAGGAGAGAGCCCAGAAATCTCTAGTGGCATACTGAACGCGCAGAAGGACCTTTAGGAAACAATGGTGACAGTAGAAAAGTGCAAAGACTCGCATGCCTTGGCATATCTTGAGCAGTGAGTAGCGAACCTCAGGAAGAAATTAAGATGATATTTCACTTGCAACCGCTGTAAATTTTCATCCAGAGCGCCCTCAGGCTCAGAGAGCACTGAATTCATAACGTCTGTTTAGGGCTTTAATACTAAAGTGCCTATTATATTCCCGAGCACAGAAAAACGGGATGAAGGACTGCCAGTGGCAGAGGGACTTCAATACTTAGGTGCCTATTATACATATTTCCGAGCAGAGAAGAATGGGATGCAGGACTGCCAGTAGCAGAGGGAGGTACATCCATCTATACTGATGGTTCAAATGTTTAATAAGGAACCGGAGCCGATCTATACTCGAAGGACCTTTAGATTAACCGGTCCTTTCGTATACCGAACGATTGAAGTGTCTTCTAAGCAAAGATCTACGCAAGTTTTTTTAAATATTTAGTAATAGAGTTCCATAAGATAAAGTCACGATCTTTGTCGCCACTCAAGCAGCACTGAAGGCAATAGGATGTAAAATAGTGAAATCGGGAATTGTATTAACTTCACTCTATGCTGCCTTCGCGGACATAGCAATATTGGAGGGAATGAGTCGGCTGATAAGATGGCCAGATCCAGGCAGAGATGCCGATAGAAGAAGCGGATAGCTCCGTACTACCAAATTTAAGTAATCACGTTGGGAAAATTAATGAATACACCGTGACCGCAACTAATGACTTGTTGAATAAACTGTGAGATCAGAAGATTATTTTGACCACGGCTGAGTACTAAAAGGATGTAGAACGTGCTGAAACTCAATAGGTCTGCAGTAAGTCTTTACCGGCGTCAACACAGGAACAGACTATAGAATCAATGCGTCAACGTTGGCGAATAGCAAGAAGCACTGTCTACAGGAGCTGCCGTGATGAGGATGAGGAAGAGTCCATTGACCACTTTCTGTGTCGATTTCCAGGTCTACAGACGAAGCACCTCAAGCACTTGCGTTCACGCTTCTTCAACAGTCTGGGCAAGCTAACGGAGGTGGAACTGTTGGATCTCCTCGGCTTCAGTAGGGATTCAGTAGAATAATGACTTAAAATTACATAGCTTTTCTCTCGGTTATGGGGACTTGCCTCCTTCTGGCACTCGGACATGTCTGTCTCCGAGTGAAAGTATGGAATATTCCATACAGGGCCTTCTAACTCAACCTAGCCTACAAACATCGGACCAAAGTTGTAATACCATTTCATGTTCATGAAAGGTATAATATTTAAATCAACATATGTATGTATGTATATAGATATAACGCATCATTATCAGTAACTAAGTTCGTAAAGGGAAAATGACTCATATTTTAGGTACATTCTGAATCAGTGGCAGCGTGCGAGTGCAATTTTAATAACAAGCAATATATTTTGTCAATATCTACTATATACTCCTGTTCGTGCCAGTTACATAGTTGTTAATTTAATAAAATTTAAGTTAAAAATAAAATGAAATAAATAAGAAAAGAACAAAGAAAGAAAAAATAATAATAACTAAGTTGGAAATCCCCTTGGTTATTTCAATTGCTGTATGCGTACACATACAAACGTCCATGCATGTGAATGGCGGGCGTCATAGCCTCATGAGGCTCATGTATGCATACATAACCTCCTAGTTGGTCCATAAATTGCTGATAAGTACTTATACTCTTCTATACTTCTATGATAATGTGTGATATTTACTCTGGCAGATATGTAGATAGGAAAATGGTTATCAGTTACCCCGTCTGCCACTTTTGCAGTTCCGCCAGCGAGAAGTCTTTGTGTACAGAGAGCCAAGAGCCAAGAGCTGTATCCAGTGACACATTTAAAAGGCCTCACTGCATAATTGCGTGCTTAAATCGACAAGAGAATTCGACGCGTTTAAACGTTACAAGACAACTAACGGAACAACGTGAATTTAAATTGCGAAACGATAATAAATATCAAAAAACAAATTTACAAATACATTGTACTTAAAAAAAAAACAACTTAAGTTTATATAAATAATTATAGAACATATTTTAAGTGCAAAAAATCATCCATTATGAATTGCCTGGAATCAATTGTTAAATACTTAATCTACATTGCCAATATAATTTTTTTGGTGAGTAAAGGACTAAACGCTGTAAAAAAATATACAGTTGAAGAAATAAACTCAAATCGGACCAATTTTTGAGATCATCTAAACTGTGTGATATGTGAAAAATGTTTCTGTGTGTCGACAATTCTACGTACTCTTAGCACTGAGGTGCAATTGTGAATTTTCACATTTGCTTAATGAATAATAATTATATTAGAGTGCATATGGTGTCGAACAGAATCGATAAATGTTTGTTCAGCCAGATAAAAATATACTCGTAACTACAGTTTTGTGCAAAATTATTAAGCAAACTTTTCGTAAAAACTGAACTGGGACTTAAAAAATTTAAACAAGCGCGATTTACTGTGGAAATCATTTCGAACATTTTAAATGAAATTTTCGTTCATTAAGCATTATTCACATATACTACGTACAAAACAGCCACAAAACGTCTAATGCCTTAATATTTAAATATTTTATAGTAGAAGAATAAATTAATTTCAAGCACATCTTTTGGATATTTTGTTCAATATTTTTATAATTTTAAACAAATTCGCTACAACCCCGTGTCACACGACAACACTCGATTTGCTCGAGAGCACTTGCAGCAAATATGAAAATTGCTAGTACAGCACAAGCAAGTTGAAATTATTTCACGAAAGTGAGTTGCGTTGATTCAGTTTTGCAGTTCCACCTTGCAATTTTTATTTCCGAAAGTGACTTCTGCAAATCTGCAAAAATGGCTTTTTCGTGTGTTTACACGGAAAAGTAGACTTTCGCTTTCTGACAGAAAAATGCGAAAAAACACAAATCAGTTTAATTTGAACTGGAATGAAAGCACGATTTCTATACTTAACCGAATCCAGAGTTAATTTCGCGCCATTAAATCAGATTTTTCATCTTCCATAGTGAAAAGTATATTCGAGAAAATTGTGAACAACAATCGATTTATGAGACTTATGTATGTCAAATTTCCACCTAGCATTCGATTTACGAAAAAAAAATTAAAGCGGTTTTGGTTAAAATATAAAATTTATATCTGAAATTCTTCAGTAACATATTTTTAAATCTTGTGAACACAAAAATTTTTCGAAGTAACGTTAAAAACTCAATGTGACGCCGTAAAATGAAATCCGTGCCGAGATTTAGTCACCCTAAAAGTATATACAGAGTAGGCATTGCCTCATTCCAGGGCCTTAACAGATAGTTTTTGTTGTGTGACTGCGTAAAAAGCCTCAACTCAGTGTTCTAATTGTTTTTCTCAACGCATGATTTGTTTATAGTTCGATTATTTGGGTATAGTTACATGGTAAAAATTTAATTACATTCTTTAATAATTGTGAAAAAAATATATTTTTTTTATTGACGGTGTTAGTCCTTTTCTTCCTTATGAAGTATATCCGACGATTTTTTAAATGGAGAAAATGAGCAGGACTAATGGGATGGGGATGGGATGGGCTAATTAAAAAGTTCGAAATTTTTACGAAAGTTTTCTTTTTAAGTTGCATGAAGAGTTTTTTTCGAAATCGATTTTAAAAATCCTATAAAAAATAGCACGGACATGTACAAATTGTTGATAATTACGATCAAAAAGTGTCAAGCATATGATTTATACCAATTCGTTGCTCAGTTATTACGCAATATTTTATGTACCTATCTATGTACATTAGGGTGGTCCAAAATAAGTAAAGTGGGAATTTTAATGTTCTCATCCCGTAGGATTCTTCTGTACTGGAAAAAGATAAACCCCAATTTTTTTCAAATCAAAAAATATTTATAGGTCGCTCAAAATGCTCAAAGTTTCTCATGTACTATTCTATATGGGGAAAAACAACTTTTCGTAGAAATGGTATGGAATTCTTGAAAATCAATATTTTTCGATAGGAAAACTGTGGTTCTCTTCAGGAGACTTCCAATAATAATACCCAATTGTTTATTGAACCATTTTTTAATACTAAAGAATTTTTATTTATCCCCCATTGAATTTTCTGGCATTTTCTGGGATTTGTGCAGGGCCTATAAAATATAGTTACTATGAAATAATTATTAAATAAATAATTGGACATTATTATTGGGAACCTCCTCTACGAAAAGTGGGTTTTTCGCATATAAAATACATGAAAAACTTTGAGCGACCTCTAAATATTTTTCGATTGCAAAATAAAAAATAGGGGTATATTTTGATTTCGGTATAAAACAATCCTAGGGGGTGAGAGCATAAAAATTCCGACATTAGTTTTTCACATGCATTTTTGGATCACCGTAATATACCTTCGTAAATGCATGTGTGTTCTGTTTATCTTGTATTTAGGTAGATACTTTTTCGACATGAAAGTTATTTTAACTTAATGAATGGAACGAACGTAATGTATTCCACAGGTAGTAGTTTTGATACATATTTACTCAGTAATTACGATTTTGTAGTTTACATTTTAATTATTTTATTTTTCCATGGAACTGAGCTGAAAAATTCATCGGGCGTATGTATATATCTATAAAATTTTTGTTGGCTGAGAAATACTCGTAGTAATGAAAGTACAGACAATTACAAGAAAATTAAGGTCAATACATGAAAATAAAAAGCAATGAAAGTTTGCATTTTTGTGGCCCTCACCCGCTTCGCTGAGTGTATGAAATTTTTGCGTGCTACATTGAATAAAATTTATTTCAAGAAAACTCAATTCAAAAACAGGAGGTTTAAAATTTGTTTAACCATCTTCAAAATATTTTCAAACTAAAACTTTCTTAAACTTCGCACTTGTCATACTTTTTCAACTCAATTGAGATTTTAAACAGATGAAATTAAGCCCTTTTAAAATCATTTTGATTGATATTGTTATAGTTCATTGAAACTATTGAATAGTTTGAATTTAACCTTTTAAACAGTTGGCAACCTTTTTAAACCTCTTTCGTCTAACACTCATATTGTGACACATATTCAAAACCATTTTGATTCATACCAATCTATACCAATATATATTTTGAAACCCGTTTTTTTTGTGTTCGCAAAGCTTGAGACCGGCCGAACCGATTTTTTCTTTAATTTCCGACACCTGATTCAGACTTCCCAAGGATTATCATAGGCTAAACAAATTTTCGATATATAGCGGGGGCGTGGAACCTCCCATACAAACCGAATTTTTCATACCGAATATCTCTGGAAATGTTCATGGTAGAGTACTGGAACTTGGTGTGGAGACTCGGTGGAGAGAATACAGAAGGTGGCGCCGATCGCAACACCGCTAATCGGCTCTCGGTGAATTTGACAGAATCAGCTGCTTTGCTGACGTCACAGTCACAATATTCAAAATATATATATTATTAACGGTACAGGCAATACTATTGCAAAATAGAGCTGCCACGTGGCGCTGCAGTGATTACGAATAATCGTCAAGTTAGAAGCCGTGAATGTCAGAATAAATAAACCTGTTGCACCATTGAGTATATCGAATTTTAATGTGTTACGATTGGCCCAATGTATGTGATTTTTGCAAGTATTGTTATGCCTTAAAGCTTCATTCGGAGGCAGGGGTAAATCTCAAATCACCACCGATAAATCAACCGCCAAAACCATCGCGCGCCTTTTACTGTAATAAATTCAAGTAAAAAAAAAAATTATTTTCACTTAAATTGCTTTCGTGAAACTTACTTTTAAGGTATTTCGTCTGAAATAAGTCTATGTATATTGGATTTCTGTAGAACAATTAGACGCATCCATTTTGAAATTGCCACCAACTATACGATTAAGTTTCTTGGACAGAATTACTATAGAACCAAATCATTGTTGCCGCCAGGGAGTGAAGAGGAAATGTTCTTCAAATTTATTTCGTTGTGAGGTTAACCGTTCTATGAAATGTTACACAATTAGAGAATTTCAAGAACTTCATCACGGACATAACGCTTTCGTTAGGTTATTTAAGGCGGAAAACGACCACCAAACCAGTAGGCGTTCAACCGCCTTCTTTATAACAACGACTTCAACATGAAAGACGCTGCAGTGGTTGGGTAAGCGGAATGATATTTCCCGCCACAGCCGGGCTGAGAAGACCTTTATTTTAAATAGCTTTTCCTTTGCATTTTGATGTCCATCTACATACATACACTGAAATCATATCCAACTTCCTGAATTTCCACACATTGTAGTACAGATCTCTTTTTCAAAAAAGATAGTGATTACTAGTTATGGTCTGATTATGCATACTTCGCATAACTTCGCACAACTTCGCATAAACTTCAAACTGTAATTTCGTATGTACTTTGTATGTATTTTGTATGTATTCCATTACCCAGAAATTATCAGCACTTTTAAAAACTTAGCGATCTGTTGAGTTTAGATTTTGCTTCACATATTCTTAAGTTACACTTTTAGTGCACTGGTACAAATGGTTGGGCGAAGTTATGCGAAGTATGCTTAATCAGACCCTTAGGCTTAATTTATAACAATTAATAAAAAATGTGGTGATTTCTACCATTCTTCTACCATTTTTGTTCAAATTATTGTTGCTTTTCCACAATAAGTCTTTCATTAAAGCGGCCTCAAGCTCAATAAAAATTTGTTGAATTAATAAAAAACTTAAAAAGGATACTGAAATTGACCTGATAAGATGATTCAATTGGCTTCTGATTCAACGAACTTTAAATATTTTTTTTTGTTGTCACAAATCACAATTTCCGAGAAAGTACATATCTATATAAATATTTTTCCCACGAAACCCCTTATTTTTTGGAAAATGTTTATCTTTCCTATTATATCAAGTGCTAGTAGATAGAGAGTTTGGTAAAGCTTATCTTTTACAATTAAGCGAATTGGCATTGTAAAAGTTGCAAACTATGCTTTACCACATGCTGCCATTAAAAAGTATCTACCTAAGTAAACTTTGGTTCCGCTATGTGCACCAACTCTCTTTATTATGATAAATGCTTATTGAGATTAGATATGGGGTACTTATCAACGCAGAAAAAGTTGCCACTACATACATATGTATGTACATCAACTGTCTGTCTATATTGGCAACCATGCTCATTTTATACGAGCAGTGTTAAAAAGCAACTAAATAATTGCAGTGAAAAAAGGTATTATGTAAATGTGGTTAAATAAATATTGGTAGAACTTGTGATAAAATCAGAGTATAATAAACCTTGACTACATTTGTACATAATTCAGTCCAGGAATAATGTCTTTATGAAAAATGTTTCCAATCACTCGAAACCTTCTATGATTCGAAGTAAATCGAGATCTCTTTTGAGACCAGAGTTGGGCATTATTCGAATAAATTGTTATTTAGATAATTATTCGAATAAAATTTTATCCGTAATATAATTATTCGCAGATAACTTATTCACGAATAAATTATTCGTGAATAAATTGCTTGCGAATAATTTATTCGTTATTTTATTCGTTATTTTAAATAATGAATAAAAACTCACTTTTAACATATTGAGCCACCTTTTACTTTTATTTCTATTGTCAAGGATTGTGAGTTAGCTGAACTCTGTTTACTATTTTATCAAGAATACTAGCCCATTCCCTCTGGTTTCGCGGCCCCTGATAAGATTTTTTGCGTTGGCCAATGCAAGAATAGCGTTGAAAACCAAATATGGGTAAAGTAAAAATTCTCACAAATATTTCTGCAAAAAAAATAGCGCTCTGATGCTATATGCAAGAAAAAAGTCCTTTCAATGTCATGAGCTTTACCAATGGTCTTATTTCCACTTGTGAGATCTTTTCTAAGCGTGCGTAATCTTCTTTTATGATCTTGCAACTACAACATTGGTCCGATGCGTCAACCTCTGGTCTTATGTCATGTAGGCCAACAAAAGACCTTATAAGGAAGCTGAAGAGCACAGATGTGCGTTTTCTATTATAGGAGGGCCAAAAATCCTCGATGTAAAATTTGGCCATTGATATACCAACAGTGGTCTTTCTTGGAAGGATGTGGTCGAAACTTTCCTTGCTGATTCGCCACTTTTAAAATATCCAAGAGCTGGTTTCCTTGAGTCTTACTGCTGCAGCAATGACCGCCCGAGCAATTTCATTAAGCGGAGGTAGATGCAAGGTCGCATTTAGGGTGTATGACGACGTGAGACATCGTAAATTCGTATAATATAAACATAAAAACAAAGTAGTCCCTATATGGGTTTCTAATGATTTCGACTGCAGCGCCATTATGAATTGCAACCTGATTGTACAATAAGTATGGATTTTCTAAATAACTCAACTGTAGCGCCACCTAGCGGGTCCATTTTTCGCATAAATATTTTTCATCATGCAGGAAGAACAAATTTTGAATTTGAACGAAATCAGTTCATAAATGTGGCTTTTATAAATAACTCGGCTCCATCGCCACAAAGGAGTTTTCTAGTAGCCTTTAATAGGACTTTATGCGCATGGAATAACCTCCGAAAATTTGATTTAAATCTATCCAGGGGTTTGAGTTAAATCGCAACAACGAAAACGGTTATCATTTTATACATAAATATATGTACATATCTATATACATAAATTACCTGTTTTATTATTATTTTATTCGTTATTCGAATAATTAATGAAGATAATAATTATTCGAATAAGGAATAAAATAATTTATCCGTCATTCGAATAATTTTTTTTTTAATAAACAAAATTATTTATTATTTACGAATAACAAGAAAAGCAATTTATTCATTTGTTATTCATCATTCGAATAAATTTTGCCCAACTCTGTTTGAGACAAGTCGCTATAAGTCATAAAAATACATACACCGTACAAAATCCTTCTAAAATGAAAAGTTGTCTACAAAAAATTTTAGGTAAATCGTAGTGAATGCTTGAAATTAAAATCTGGAAATAACTTGCCTTAATTTAACCACTGGACATAATATTTTTAATAATTAATATCGGCAGAATTTTAATTTACTGGAAATTTTTTTTTTATTGTTTAACACTTCAAATATTTGTGTTTAATTTAACAACTGGACTTAACATAAATTTTGATGCATATAAAAATTGTTCAAAAACAAAAGGTTTTAACCACATTTAGTGTGCTAATTTTAAGTGTGTCCAGTTTTTAAAATACCAAATCCGCATGACCAGTTTTTTATTACATATATAAAATAGGTGGCCAAGTTTTAAATTACTAAAAATGTAAGCCCTGTTTTCAGATATTCAATAAATGCGCTGTTTCTAAATTACCTAAACTTTGAGTCCAGTTTTTAGGTAGTCAAAAAATTTAATTACCCAAAATTTATTTAAGTTACTTGTAGTTAATGCTTAAAAATAAAAACTGGAAATACATTTTTGTCATTTTAAAATTAGACGCAATATTTCGCTGATTTTAAAACTGGTAATATATATATTCTTTTTTGTAATTTAAAAACTGGAAATGTTTTAAGAAATTTAACAATTGTAAATAAAATTGATTTTTCGGGCGATAAAGTCAGATGAACTCCCAAAGAATTGTGCTGATTCTTACGATTTTAGTTACAAAAAAATTAGATCTTTTCCCAGAAGAATTCATATTTGGCTATTTTTCATGAAATTTCAATGTTATAATTTATGTGTATGCATAAATGAAATTTTCATAAATTGGTATGAGGTCAAGTCGCAGTTTGAAATGACCACTAATTATTCTAATATCTACAAAAATTCTTCCCAAACCATCCATAATAATTTAATATTTTTTTTTTTGTTTTGCTCTCCAACAGGTATGTGGCATACTCATTATCGTTTTGGGTGCCTTTATGATCAACAATATTGGCGATTTTTCATCAATTGAAGATGCTATAGATGTGGACACATTGCCCATCATCATTATTATCCTGGGTTGCATAATATTTGTGATATCCTTCTTCGGCTGCTGTGGAGCGATACGTGAAAATTCGTGTTGCATGACAACGGTATGTAAATTTGTATAATATAAAAACAGAATTGTACCTGATAAACCAAACAAATATCTCATACTACAATTTCAAATATTTCTTCTTTCAATTCGTAACAGTATGCCGTATTTATGTTCATTTTATTCTGCCTGCAAGTTGCTTTGGTTGTATGGGTATTTGTTCAACGATCGGAATTCTTGAAGACTATGAGGGATTTGGTCAACACCACTTGGGATAAAAATGATAATTCTGCCAATGGTATTCATCCAATGGATGCCTTGCAAATCAGCGTAAGTACTTAGAAGAAATTAATTTTTTTTAATGGATAGTGGACCCCTAATACTTAATACCTGTGAATGTCTATGCTTTCTCTCCAACAGTTCAAGTGCTGTGGCAAAACAAGCTCGGCCGATTATACGTCAGCCGGTAAGGATGTCCCCGTATCGTGTTGTGGCTCCCTCGACGCCACCACGTGTCCTGCAAGTGTTTACCTAACAAAGCCGGGCTGTGCTGATGCATTCGTCGATTTCTGGGCCACAAACACGAATATCATTCGTTATGCAGGTATTGCGGTAGCGGCTATTGAATTGGCGGTATTCACGATTGCCTGTTGTCTGGCGAGTAGTATGCGCAATTCGCGAAGGCATTGAAGGACTGAATTAATGCACGAGCATTGCGGTTCGGAAATACATACATATAATTCAAAAATATGCTGTAATCTCGTTTGTTTAATACAAATAATAAATTGCGCATTGTGGTTTAATTTATGTAGAAAGCATTTTATAAGTTAAGTAAAGAGATAATATTTATTGTTAAACACTTGTGTTATTATTATTGTTTCTAATATTAAACCGTGAATTAAAAATACTTCTTTTCTATAATCGTTAGTTTTCTTAAAAAAAAAAGGAATCTCTATGTTTAATGAGTTTTCAACGCATAAGTACGAATATAACTACCTATAAATTTATTAATTATTGAGGCGTATTCTAGTTTTCGTACGAATCCAAAAATTTGAAATTTTTGTATAGAAGAAAATAGGAAAATTTCATGATTTTCGATTCGTACGAAAACAAGAAAATGCACCATTATATCTTTATTTTTATATCAAGAGTTCGATAAACAACCAATAAATTTTTCGGTAATAGCAAAGATTTCTCAACAAAAATGAAACTTACACATATGCGTGTATATGTATGTACATAAATATAAATGTATATGGAGATCAAGTAAATACGACTCATTTAGTTTTTACAAATATTCACAACGTTTTAGGTGATAATTTTTTTCGTTAATTTTTATAAAAATATAATAGATTCTATAATATAAACCATATATGTAAGTCAAAGTTTAAAACTTTGTGCACAATTCAGGAAAATTTAACAATGTTAAAAAAAATGTCATCAAGACTTTCAACTTTTTATACAGTAATAGAAATTAAAAAAAATCAAAACTTGCATTTTCGACTTTTGTCTTTTTCGTCATTGTTTTCAATTGAATACTAAATACTAAAATTGAATAGGCTACAAAACTGCATACCCATATGAGTTTCTCAAAATTCTGAAAAAAAGTTGAAAATTTGGTTTAAATTATGTTATTAAAGTTATGCACAAAGTTTTAAACTTTGACTTATATGGTTTATGCTATACCATCTACTATTGTGCATATTGTAAAAAGTAAAGGTTTACTATTTACGTGATCGCCACTGTTTGCATAACGAACCTCGGTGGTAGTTACATTAGGGGTATTCTTGGAGTCTTGCAAAGCCCTTACTCGGTGCACGGATTGCACGGTTTGCAAAGGTGTCCCATAGAAAAACCAACTTTTACCGTGCAATCCTATTAGGGGTATTCTCTGAGTCTTGCAAAGCCCTTGCAAGGTGCACGGATTGCACGGTTTGCAAAGCTGTCCCATACGAAAACCGGTTTTTACCGTGCAATCTGTGCACCGTGCAAGGGCTTTGCAAGACTCAGAGAATACCCCTATTGTGTTTGTTGGCCATTTCGGCAATATAGGAACTGATGTACCTTGAAACGAATTTATCTCGATTTTAATGTGTATGGGACATTACACGTCAATGAGAGAACGACTTGTTCAAAATTTGTGAAAGTATACGGTCGCTGTGACTGCGTACTACCACTCCGTAGGACCTGGGTCCGATAGCTGACAACATCTGAATTTAGAAAAGCGTTAAATATTTATTTTGGCGAAAAACCATTGGAATCTTTTCGTATACATTTTATTTACACACGTTTTACCGTTAGTTTGTCGTTTGCTGTTCAAAATTGTCTATATTCTCACTTTACTGTCAAAGTATAGTCATTTAGCATAAAAAAATGAATTCTAGTGAAGTTAAATTTTAAAGGCCAAATAACTAAAGTTATATTCAAAAGATTCGATCCAAAACTTACTAGTAAATGGGAAAATGTGTATGTTTTCGCTGTGTATTCTCTAGTGGTATTCATCTAAGCCGATAACTTTATCAAGCAGATAATCTTATAAGTTTACGCACTCTGTTACATGAACGACCCACACTCTCTATTCGTTTACACTTGCGACAAGAGTCGTGTTTTCTTTTGGTTATCGAGCTCAATATCACTAACTTTATATTACTAGCACGAGGATAAAGAAATTATAGAAACTAACTCATTAAATGGGGAAAAATTATATTTACGAGATAATATCTATTTCAATAAATGCACATATAACATAAAGGCGATTTATTTGAAGCAATTTAAAGGAAACAATGACAGAATATCTGTTTGTATATGAATTCATTTGTCACTGCTACCAAACTGTGCGGCCAAATTATCAATGAAACAAAACAAACAGAACGGATAATAATTGAACCAGAACTCTATCAGGATTATATAGTTGTTGTTGAATTTGCGTGCAAAATTTTTATGCGGATCCCGATTATTGCCCAAGAAAACATAGCTAGAGTTGCGCCAGAGTTGCATTGGCTTCAGTTTATCAAGTTTATTTAGTGAAATCGCTGGAGAAATTTATCAGAAATGTGTAAAGGAGTTTCCATACAAATTTTGACAGTTCATTTATAAGGTTTACACAATTATAAGTTTATACGGTTTACAAAGCATTTATAAGGTTTGATGAATACCCTTGCTGTGACTATGAAAAGAAAACCAATCGTGGTTCAGAAGTGAAAATGTAAAAGCGGCCTGACGCACAGTGCTTCCCTGCCATATAAAATGTGTGCAAAAATAGAATTATGGACGGATTTAAATGAAAATGCGCTTCTTAGTAAAATTGAGTACGCTAAATTCAAAAATGCAATTGGTTTTTGGATAACTCTCATAATTTCACTGTAAATGCAGTTTTAAGTTGAAAATTTAGGTTCTTGTGGCTTTTACATAGGTATGCACATATAGTTCGTTCTATTTTCAAAAGTGAGGTGTCAGATGACAGTGCTTGACCTGTAGATGTGCAATAAAGTTTTTTATTTTTGAAAAAGGTTGCCACCTGTTACAATTTTTTTTTTAATTATTTAATAAGTTAAATGAATTAGATATTACAATATGGGTATCAATTTAACTAGTTTTGAAAATACGTTACCTCTAAATGACACGTAGAAGGGTTGCCACATGTTTAAAAAATCAAATTCACTTTAACTAAGGGAATAAGGTAACTGAAATATATATATCAATATGAGTATCAGACCAATGAAAAAATTTGACATATTTAGCAAGAAATAAGTGGAGATTAAAAACATTCCGGAGTTAATTTAAGAGTCCAGTAATTTAAAAAGAATGTAATCAGAACAAATCACTGATTGACAATGTATGTATTTGTAATAAAACAACAAACACGATGGCGTAGTCTTATGGTTTGATGTAATTATTATTTTAGTTTAACTAAATTCGACTTTACAAACAGGTGGCAACCCTGTTCGTAATATTTTTAAGCTAAAACCCTCTTAAACCTCTGATTTTTAAAACAGGTGGCAACTCTCTACATTTAGCTAATACACATTTCGATTGATACCCATATCTTAATAATTCATTTAACTTATAAAAAATGTAATCTAATTTTTTAACAATCTAATTTTTTAACAGGTGGCAAATNGTTGAATTTGCGTGCAAAATTTTTATGCGGATCCCGATTATTGCCCAAGAAAACATAGCTAGAGTTGCGCCAGAGTTGCATTGGCTTCAGTTTATCAAGTTTATTTAGTGAAATCGCTGGAGAAATTTATCAGAAATGTGTAAAGGAGTTTCCATACAAATTTTGACAGTTCATTTATAAGGTTTACACAATTATAAGTTTATACGGTTTACAAAGCATTTATAAGGTTTGATGAATACCCTTGCTGTGACTATGAAAAGAAAACCAATCGTGGTTCAGAAGTGAAAATGTAAAAGCGGCCTGACGCACAGTGCTTCCCTGCCATATAAAATGTGTGCAAAAATAGAATTATGGACGGATTTAAATGAAAATGCGCTTCTTAGTAAAATTGAGTACGCTAAATTCAAAAATGCAATTGGTTTTTGGATAACTCTCATAATTTCACTGTAAATGCAGTTTTAAGTTGAAAATTTAGGTTCTTGTGGCTTTTACATAGGTATGCACATATAGTTCGTTCTATTTTCAAAAGTGAGGTGTCAGATGACAGTGCTTGACCTGTAGATGTGCAATAAAGTTTTTTATTTTTGAAAAAGGTTGCCACCTGTTACAATTTTTTTTTTAATTATTTAATAAGTTAAATGAATTAGATATTACAATATGGGTATCAATTTAACTAGTTTTGAAAATACGTTACCTCTAAATGACACGTAGAAGGGTTGCCACATGTTTAAAAAATCAAATTCACTTTAACTAAGGGAATAAGGTAACTGAAATATATATATCAATATGAGTATCAGACCAATGAAAAAATTTGACATATTTAGCAAGAAATAAGTGGAGATTAAAAACATTCCGGAGTTAATTTAAGAGTCCAGTAATTTAAAAAGAATGTAATCAGAACAAATCACTGATTGACAATGTATGTATTTGTAATAAAACAACAAACACGATGGCGTAGTCTTATGGTTTGATGTAATTATTATTTTAGTTTAACTAAATTCGACTTTACAAACAGGTGGCAACCCTGTTCGTAATATTTTTAAGCTAAAACCCTCTTAAACCTCTGATTTTTAAAACAGGTGGCAACTCTCTACATTTAGCTAATACACATTTCGATTGATACCCATATCTTAATAATTCATTTAACTTATAAAAAATGTAATCTAATTTTTTAACAGGTGGCAAATTTAAAAAAAAAAAATAAACCTTCTATTGTCCACAGGTCAAGCTTTTTAATCTGACACTTCATTTTTGAAAATGGAACGAATCGTGCAGATCTCAGACTTTTTTACTTGTTATACTTGATTTCAAACTGAACAAAAAAAGTCAGTGATGCCACAAAAAAAAGGCCGCACCTGGGACCATATTTAAATGTAATGAGCCCTTATCTTTTAACTCTGAGAGGAAACATTAATTAACAGATTTAACGATCATTAGTTATGTACCCGCTAGAGCTAATTTAACAAATATTTCTGAGTGCGGCTGTTAGTGTTGTCAAAATTGTTAGGTTATTTCTGGGCTCGCATTCTCTTGGGCAGGGGCCCTCTCGGATCGGGGGCTCATGGTATTTTGCTATTAATGCCACCCTATAGTTACGCCTCTGCATACTAGGGAAGATGTGTGAAATATGGGTAAAACCACCCTTGCTTACCATGTAAGGCAGTTATCAGAAAGGTGAAATAACTATATTTACTATGTTCGCCGGGTATTTAATGTGCGGCTTCGCCCGAACATTGTCTTTTTTACTTGATATCTTTGCCTTTATTCCTTTCTTTGAGTGAATTTACAAAATTCTTATTCCTAAACTTCTGTTTTAGCATGGTTATTTAATTCAGTGTCAATATTAAAGCATACATTTAAGATGCATTTCCTCCTTATATACTTGTATAATGTGACCAACCGTATTTCTTTCGAAAGTACAGTATGTACTTCTTTTTTCGCTCTTGTACTTCGTACTTCGAAGTACAGTCAAATGTACTTCTCTGCAATATTTTGTACTTCAGGAGGGAGATTTTGTAACTAGTTAGCGAAAATTTTGGATCGCTATCGCACTTTTTGACGCATAATATAAATGTTTTTGTCGCTAACTGGTTTCAGAATCTCCCCCCAGGTCCTGTACTTCTCCGATCTTCTGGACGACCGTCACGTGGCCTGGGCGATAAATTCGTTCAAACCATTAAAGTCGCCGTGGATCGATGGCTTCATACCTGCGCAGCTGCAAAGGTCTCTGAAAGTGGCGCACAATTGGTTGGATCATATTTATGCAAACTGCGAGAGAACGGGATACATCCCCAAGGCTTGGAGGGTAGTCAGTGTTGCGTTCATCACTCCACCACCAGTCACTCCAGAGGTAATAGTCAAGCATATTCATAATCTGGGGGGTTGAAACCAACCTAATAAGGCTTATCTACAGCTACCTTCATGACAGAACTGTCGCGGCGGAGTGGGGTAGCGCCTGCACTCAGTGCAGAGTCATTAGGAGCACTCAACAAGGTGGTGTTCTCTCTCCCTTGCTCTGGATTGCAGTTGAAACGACCTTCTAGAGAAACTAGAAAAAGTGGGTTGTCGGGTGATCGCCCATGTAGATGATGTGAAACTTTTGGTTAAGGAACGATTTCTAGACAACCTTTTTGATCTGGTTCAAGGTTACCTGAACCAGGTAACTAGGTGGGCGATAAGGGAAACCGGGTTGTTTCGTGACATAAAAAAGGAAAAGAAGATGTTTTCTGCTGCAACAAATATTTTCATAGGGCACTTTAAAACACATTACCTGTCAAGGGCTAATGATGGGGGTTCTGACAGGCAGAATAAAAAAAATTGTATTGAGCCGACCACTATTCGAGCTAGATAGTTTTTTTTTTACTTTTTCTTCAGTGCTCAATGCAATGCAATTTCATTCCGATTTAACAAAAATGCTTTAAACCAGATGTTTTCCCATCATAATTTTCCCTAATATATAATATATAATATTTACTAAACTTACACAAACAACGCGTGCAGGAAATAGTACTCACGCCGTCCATTATAATGATTTTGTGTTCCTTTTAAACTACACACTATACGAATAAATTGAATAGATTTCGTCCAAGGGCCTCAAACTGTCTCACCAGCTCATTCCTTCCGCGGCACTAAAGGCAAATGAGGTTATCTGGCAATGTCGGTAATAGTCAGGGGACTCAGCTTTGTAGTATCTCTTCATTAAATGACGGTAGGTTTAGTGTGCATCAAAGGCAGGTGTTATAGGAAAAGCTCCTACACACGAAAACCACACAAGGCCATTGTTCTATGAATTTTGATGAGCACATTTCTCACGCGATTGACTGAGTGCCTGCTTACCCACTCCACATATGCATTTGTATTTGATGATGGGTCTTATTATAAAGGTGTGAATCCACAGACGAAAGCGCATATCAACCAATTACAACAGACATATAAACATGTAGAACATCATGCCAAATTCCTAAAGCTTTTAGGGCTAGTAGAGTCACCCAACCTTAGGGATATAGGCGAGGCCAACAAGCTGCCTTGATTTTGGTAAATAAAAAGTGCAAAAGGCGTAGTGAAAATTTGTTTCGCTAATAAGTAAAATTAATAATATTAATTTGAACTGGGGTTATTAACTTCGATGCTGTAATTTGTTGCGAAAAGCTCCATACTAGTCTTTTACGTTTTTTTGGCAAACGGGAACTTCTGAATTAATGAACTTTTGAATAAAGTGTGCGATATGTAGTATATGTATGTATGTATTGTTTTCATTGAAATGCTATGTATTAATACCCTACAGATTATTTCGTATTGAAATGTTGCTGAAAAGTTGCAGATACATATTTCTTAAGAGGTATGTTTAGAATCATATTAATGGACCTGTAATGATTCTTCAAAGAGAAGGGCCAATAAAATACAAATTGAAATTCGAAGTGTGTCAGCAATTTTCAAAGGAGGGAAAGGTAAAAAAAAAAAATTCAGCAGTAAAAAATAACCGAAAGAGTACTCAATTTGAACGCCACTAAAAATCATTGGCTAATTTGTTATCTATGGGTTGAAATACTTTGATTCCATCGTAATATGTCAATTGGTATGTGTAATATATTTTTGTGCAATTACACTCCCTTTTATACGCATAGATATATACATACACCCGTACATATGTATAAAATAGATAAACTTTTATCAAATCGATTAATTTGCAAAAAAAAAAATTGTAATATTTAGATAAGTTGTGATTTTTTATACATTTTTATCCACCAAAAGAAGGAAAATATTAATTTATCAAACACGCTTTGAGAGCAGTCATTCGAACGAAAGCTACATACGCGGTCGTTAGGTTAAGCACGAAATCAATTTTGGAAATAGGGAAGTAAAAGCACATTAACACATTTTTTGAGATTCCATAAAATAAAAACGGATTAATAATAAAAACATATTAAAGTTATAACTCGAACTATAATTAAAAGTGCTACTTACCTAATTATTACAAATTAANATTCCATAAAATAAAAACGGATTAATAATAAAAACATATTAAAGTTATAAATCGAACTATAATTAAAAGTGCTACTTACCTAATTATTACAAATTACGTATATTTTTTTTTTTAATTTTAAAACTAAAACTAAACAAAAATGGGCTGTTGTGGAGTATTTTTGAAATGGCTGCTATATTTCTTTAATCTCCTAGCAGTGGTAAGTGTTAATGATTATGTAAATACATTTTACACTCAAATATTTGTATACATAACTAAAATTTAGTTTTTTTATAACACAATCCTATAAAAAATCGTATTTATCATTTCGTGGAGTAAAAAATTATATACATAATTGAAGTGCGGAGTATGTACGACGCTGCGACTAATCACTTTCGTGTCATCGTTATCGGTATGTAAAACTAGAAATGGTGAAATCGGTCGTTAGTCTTACATATTAGTGGTGCGAATAGCTTTCCCTAGAGATTACGCTATTCATCAGCCTCTTCATGGCAAAGTCATGGCTGATTGATGTTGCGCACCTAGCCAATCATCAACAGTAGATTATGTGATGCGAACCCGTGAAAAACTCAAACAAAAAAAAACGTTTTCCTTTAATTAAACAAAACTTATTTCTTCGAAATATACTTTTAAAGAATTGATTCAGAGTTAAGATTTTTTAGTCACCTTTCATTAGATACCTATATTGTGATATTTTAATTAGTTTACATGTTCAATTGATTTAAATTTTTAGAGATAGGTGGCAACCCTATCCACCTGAATCATAAAGGCTGCATTTCTTTATTTATTCTGTACGTTTGGAATAAACTTTTCCAAACGCATTATGTTTATTCCGGCTGTGAAATGGGATTATCCGGAATGTATAAAGAAACGCAGCCAAAATGTATAATAGTTTCGTTCCTCAACTTTTCTGGATAAAACCTGTGAAACTGCCACAAAGCAAAATGGCTCTCAGAGAAAGAGAAAAAAATCAAAAAGCACGGGAATGCAAGGAATATTTATTAAAGTAGAAGTAACAACTAGCTTGAACTCTTTTGTAGCTAGTTATAATGTCAAAAAACTTTAAACAAACAAATTAACCCTTTGAGGTGCGAGTGCTATGTTTGCTACAAATTAGCATAAATTGAAACGCATCAGCATAAATACATACGTACCTATACTAATTTTAAGAATTACTTCAATATTTCCTTCAGAGAATTTTAATTGCATTCGCATCTTATATGCACGTATGCATAAGGGAAGAAACGAATACGTCATAAAGGAAACCACGCAAATAAAATGAAAGAACTATTTAAAACATTTTTTGTTTTTATTTATATACATATTTAATTCTAAAAAACATCCGGCACTTATAAAAAAATGATTTAATGTTTTCTTCTAAATTTATATGAAGACTTAATGTCCTGATAAAATATTTGCAATGACAGTTGTTAAAAATTACTGGTATCATGTATGGGCCCTTTAACTCAGTTTGTGTCTGCGCATCAACAGATGATATCATCACTTCGTGTTCTTCAGGCATTTCAGGCACAGGAACCTCCCAGGGAACTAACTGCACCTGGGTATAAACGCATGCGCTTAAAAATATTTATCTGCAATGGGCTAGTAATAAAATAATTCGCGTTGAAATCATTTTCACAGCCACGAGAAGAATCTTCCAATTGAACACTGCAGCTATTCTCCCAAGGAAGTTTTCTAACTTCGCAACTAGGTGCCTTAAGGTATCGTTCCACTTTAATGTCTTGGCTTTTGCCACACAACGCAACGCTCGTAGTTCCTGCTCATTTTCATTTTTGTATATCTATAAATGGATGTGGTCGAAAAACAAAAAAATTCACACAATTCAAAAACTATCTCACAGCACGCAAAGCCAACTTGAAAAGGGTTTAAATTTATTCATCATTTGACATTATAGTCAGTGTTCAAAAGAAAGAAATGTCAAAATCACTTCTACCTTATTTAATATGCCTTGCGGGAACGGTTTGGGGTAAAAACTGGTAAAACTGTCAAATACGCCGTATGCGCAATTTTTTGTTTAGACAGCTGTTTTTATCATTTGGGGAAGATTAACAAAAATACTTAGACTTGATATTTCTTCGCTACGATTTATAATTTGATACTTAATAAGATTTTACTCGGGTCAAATCTTGCAACATCTGACAAAGAGAGGACCCATTTGTCACCAACTTTGCCAGAAAAAGAGATATTAAGATTTACGTGAGCTAGACCGATTTGAAAATATCTACGAAAATCTCAGTATATATTATATTCCGTTGATAAAATAAATAAAAAATACAAATTGGCAGACTTTTTATGCTTAAACTATTTTATCATTTGCGATGATTATAAAAAAATATAATTTTTTTTTAATTTAGAAAAAACTTGATTATTGTCTTTTTAAAAAATGTCCAGCTCACATATTTATATCTTAATATTTTTTCGGAATGTTTTTGGGGAAGTCGTACAATATAATAAATTTTTTACTTCCGGTGGAAAAATGGTAAATATTTTTTTTGTATGGAGACCTAATGTACATACATTTTACACAACTTTTCTTATTCTAGATCATTGGCAGCCCTATCCAATAATAAGAACGAATACAAATTTTTTCAGAAGACATTTCATTAGGCGTATCCGTATTTTAACTTACATATTTAATTCATCTTATTTTTAAATTGGTAACAACACTATACTTAGAATCATGTTAGCACCTAACGCTTTCTGTTTAACACCAATGTTGTGATATTTTACTTAAATTACATATTTAACTGATTTCAGTTTTTGAGATAAGTTGCAGCCCTATCCAGAAATATGTACGGATCAAAAATTTGCCCGATGCCTTTTGCTTTATAACTGCATTTACATGTATCCATATACATTTTTTCAATTTTTAAATAGCTGGCTCTTAAGAGAACGGTCAAGAAAAAATTGGCGATATTTCGTGTGTGTGTCCAAGGAATTTTGACATCTGATACTTCACCCCATGTTGCCTCACTCTGATGTGTGTCACATCGAAATAGTATCAAAATCCATAGTATGCATACCATGGTGTACAAAGCACATGTCTGTCAGGCTATTAGGTGTAAAGTGGCTACGTAACAATCTAGCACGCATTTTGTTATTGGAGGAGCAACAAAACATGTGGTAGATTGCTACGTAGCAACTTTACACCTAAAATGCTACTCAACGTGAGCTCCCCTAATATTTTCGTGTATTTTGCTGCTGCCGCTGATCCCTAGAGTGTTAAAAAAATATTATGCTTTTTCTAATTTCATCGTGAGCCGTGTGAAATATGAACAAAAATTTAAATTGGAAAAAAATCCTGTTGCGACTTTCTTACATGGTAAATTGTCGTGATTTCAGAAGCCTTAGTACATGCATTGTAAGGTCCAATTAGCAGCATTTATGCTCCAGAGTTGAGCGAACTTTCCAAATCCTGGGTTTTAATTGCTGTTTTTATAAAAAAGGATTGCATTCAAATTCTCGTGAAAAATTATTACTATAACTTGAACCACCCCGATCGCAGCGCCTTCTAGTTACTGGCTCAAATNGTGAAAAATTATTACTATAACTTGAACCACCCCGATCGCAGCGCCTTCTATTACTAAAAACCTACACCATTTAGGGACCCACTCAAATACGCACACAAAATTGTATCAAAATCGGTCCAGCCGTTTAGAAGTTCAGTTATATATAATGTACCTTAAAATCTTGGAAATCGTGACTTCTCAGTTTTGTTCATTTTTTGGCAACAAATTTACTTACAAAATTACTGTCCAAATTTTTTTCAAGTATACTGTGGCCTCAAAAGTTTTGGTATCTAATAGTACAGCTGAGTTTTCGTTTATGTGCTCAGTCGTGAAAGAAGATAAAGATATTTCAGAAACAGGGCTTGTTATGTCGTTAATGTGTATGACTAATGTATTTACGTGCAAATTTATCTATAAATCTTTCGTGATTCATACTCATGTATCTTAATAAGTATTATTTTTACTTCATTGAAATCACTATACATATATAGCACTTAAGTTGGACAAAATACCGCACAGGATAAAAGAGGTACCATGGTCTTTAGAAAAGCATCATCATAAAAATTAGAAAATGCCCATCTCTTAATTTGACAGGACATTAATTGAAACTTTTGGACAATGCAAAAAAAAACATACAAACCTGTTTCGTAATTTGCTGAAATTTTACTCTAATAAGGAGTTCTGCATGGTTATTTCAAAATTGAACTGAGTTTTTTTTGGTACCGGCTACCAATTTTTGAAAAACCCGGGTTTTAGTATTGGTTGCCAATTTCGAGAAAAGCGAGGTGGTCATAGCGATTTTTTTTATTTTGGCTAATTCAAAATTGAAATCGGTTTTTTGTACCGGTTACCGATTTCGAAGCTAATTTTTGCGATTATCAAAACACCTACGTATCCGATTTCACCTAGCGCTGGCGGAGCTGACGTGCGGCATATCTGCCCCAGGGTAGTCCGCATAAAATCACAGATTCTCCAATCCACTCGTTTCTTGGTGCGATAGACTCGAGGGTACGCTTCCTAAGTAACTTATCCTCAACGCAGTTTCTAGGTATATTACTGTGTCCGGACGAATATATAAGGCTAAGTGGGAAATATTTTGACGCAACCGAAAAAGAGGTCAGGTATACTAGTACTGCTTCCTTCCTTCTCAACCACTCAACCATTGAGGCAATGTGAATAGACAATGAAGGGATTAGCGCCAGTCTTCCAATTCAGTAACCTGTGTTATCGAAACTGTGTTCCTAATTCTTACCACAGTTCCTGCTGTAGTCTTAACTGAAATGTTGACGAGCAAGAGTGGCTTAAATTGTCCCATTAATCCCAGTACGGCCGTCTTGTTGCAGCCGCTCCAGTTTCCTTACTAGAGTGTTATTCTCTGGTACATGCAACCAGACGAGGATTCCATGGAAAATTATACGCTCAAACAGTTAATAACTTTGAGAGAAATGCCCCGTCTCTAAACAATTGACCCTCCCTTGCTAGTACAGAAATAGCAAAGCGAATGTCCTAACTACGTGGGAGAGCCGCTGGGCAATAATGCTTCCTCAATCCACTTTTTGGTTGCATGCAGATGGTCTTAACCGATCTACCATTACCGTACACACACTGAGCATTTGATTTTCGATGCTGCGGTTTTTGTTTTGTTATGTGTAGGTTAATCTCGTCTCTCAGATATGTATTGTATATGTAACAAAAAAGCTTCACAATAACGGTCAAACAAGATAAGGTTGTACATTCATCCTCTCTGTCCATCATTGAACCACCATTAAGAAAAAAAAAATTTTTAAAAAACGACTAAGTAGGTAGGTTGTAGGTATGAAGAAAAGTTTTTTTTGCAGACTAAGTACTTTTTACTATATTTATGAACGTAATCGAAATTGGCTTCCACTATTTTACTTCTAACCGCAATAAAAATTCCAGCTCGTTGGCATTCTTCTCATCGTTCTTGGCAGTCTCATGCTGGATGGCCTAGGAGAAGTGAAGTCGTCCAAAATTATTGAAAACGTTGATGTCATACCAATATTGATCATAGTGCTGGGTGCATTGATATTCATTGTGTCATTTATGGCCTGCTGTGGTGCGATCAAGGAGATCAATTGTTGTGTTCTAATAGTAAGTGCGAGCGCCTCAAACATGAGCAAAATTCATGTTTAAAAATCGCCTAATTATGTTTTTATTATTTTCATCTAGTATGCAGTTTTTATGCTCATCCTATTGGGTCTGCAAATCGCGCTCGTTGTTTGGGTTTTCGTGAGAAAAGATCAGTTTCTCAAAACTATGGACTCCATTGTTTACGATGCATTTGAGGACAGAGACGATCAAACCGATAATTCAATGAATTTAATCCAAATCACGGTAAGTACCGATAAATGAGTTAAGAAATGGCTGCTGAATTCTTAATTTTTTTTACTTTTCCCCAAATAGTTCAACTGCTGTGGCTACACTGACTACAAGGATTATAACAGCACAGGCGTGCCTCCTTCTTGCTGTGGCTTTTCTGAAACAACCGCCTCATGTCCATCGTCTATTTACACTACCAAAGAAGGTTGCAAAACGGCATTTTACAATTTCTGGGATGATAATTTGAAATATGTACGATTTGGTGGCATTGTGGTGATTGTCATCGAATTTTTGGCTTTGGTATCAGCATGCAGTGTTGCCGTATACATACGAAAATCATTGAATTCGAATAGGCCAAATGGGGCTTAGTATAAATTTGAGTTACTTGTTAATAGTCAGGAGATTGCAATTCTTTTTTAATTTGGCTAAGCTAAGATGGCCATCGTCATTGTCAGATAACATTCTCAAAAGTTTAGTTTATTGAAAATAAAATTCCTAAATGGAAATTCTATACTGACGAAATAATGTCTTCTTGGTCACTGTATGCGGTAAAAGACTTTGCCTGCTTTACAACCAGCATAAATTCTCCTAAAAATAAGTTTAATTTTTCGCTGCCCTATATTAAAATTTAACGTGATTCCGACAGGGAAGTGTTATTTGAACTCTATGGAACTTTCCCCGATATGATCTATAAAATGCCTGTGCTGGACTGGCCGTGCATTCCTACGGATAATGATGATCCAATGAAAATACATATCGTTAGAAATAAATGGAATCCAGAGGCCTGAGCTGCACTTGTACCAATTTTGTTTTTATGCTTTCTCAAACATTTTACACATGATAATACATCTTTCTGGCCGCTGTGACAGAGTAGTAGGGCATGCGTACTACTACTCCGTTGGGCCTAGGTTTGATCCCGGGAAATATCTGAATGGAAAAAAAAATCCTAACACCGTTTTTCGCCCCAGCAAGGGGTTGTGCGCTGGGTTTGGAACGCGCCACGTAAACCAGGCTCCAATAAAAAGAGAACAAAGCTCGTATGAGACCCTGCCCCCTTTTGATGACGACCACGGCAAACGTTTTAAGGGACTACGATTTGAGGGCAAGCACTTGGAGTGTCCGGACCCTTAATGGGGAAGGTGCCTCTGTCCGACTCGTTGATGTCCTCGTAAGGACGAAAGCTGACATCTCGCCATCCAAGAAATGCGTTGGACGGGACAATGCAAAAAATGTCTGGGACATTGCGACGTCTATTACAGCTGCCATATAAAGGAACGCCAATCCGGTGTTGGATTTGTAGTGGGAGTAAGACTACGTCGCCGTGTACTGTCCGTATCAAAGCGAGATTCTTCAACATCTCGCTCATCTGCGCCCATGACCCGACAGAAGAAAAGGAAGAGGCGTCCCGGGATATCTTCTATGAGCGCATGGAACGTACATACGAGCGTTGTCCCCGTCACGATATCAAAATCGTGCGATTTCAGTCCCAAGGTTGGCAAGGAAGGCATCTTCGGCGCAACTGTCTGATGTTTGAGAAGATAATAAGAGCTGCAGAACTGAACCGCTCAGGAACAATTTTTCGACATCACCGGCAACAATAGGTCTGGTGGTCAACGAGGACAAGCCAAGCTATCTACTTGCATCGAACAAACAGTCAGCGCATTCACGCCTTGGCACCCACGTCACTGTTGACAATAATAATTTCGAGAAGTGAGAGAATTTCGATTACTTGGGAACCAGCATTAACACCGATAATAATGTCAGCATTGAAATCCAACG
>NW_016158912.1:42470-44689 GCF_001687245.7 Rhagoletis zephyria | reverse complement strand
TCTTCTATGAGCGCATGGAACGTACATACGAGCGTTGTCCCCGTCACGATATCAAAATCGTGCGATTTCAGTCCCAAGGTTGGCAAGGAAGGCATCTTCGGCGCAACTGTCTGATGTTTGAGAAGATAATAAGAGCTGCAGAACTGAACCGCTCAGGAACAATTTTTCGACATCACCGGCAACAATAGGTCTGGTGGTCAACGAGGACAAGCCAAGCTATCTACTTGCATCGAACAAACAGTCAGCGCATTCACGCCTTGGCACCCACGTCACTGTTGACAATAATAATTTCGAGAAGTGAGAGAATTTCGATTACTTGGGAACCAGCATTAACACCGATAATAATGTCAGCATCGAAATTCAACGCAGAAACACTCTTGCCGAATAGTGCTTCTTTGGACTGAGTAGGCAATTAAGGAGTAAAGTCCTCTTTCGATGTACAACTCTACACTTTATATCAGGGGTTCTTAAACTTTTAAGATGATGGAACCCTTACTAAACACCTTTCCTTTTATTGGACCCCACATCAAATTACTAAAAATCAAAGGCAGTGCAATTTAAATATGAACAAAAACTTTTACTAGAAATAGTATACATACTTTAAATTTTAATGTGAAGAATGAAATTGTTTCACTCTTATTAATTACACTGGATCACAAATTTTAGTTTGGTTTTTGTTCTCCAGACGCCGCTATCTAATTTCTATATAGAATTGTTCGGTGATTCCGAAAATCGAGTTAATTTGAGTGGTTCCACTTAATCAAGAATAGCTTACGAACCAATTTAACAATCATAACGGAGATAAGTCAAATAAAAGCTAATAAAATTCTCCATAAACCATGTATACATCACTTTCCGATAGAGCTGATAGTTTCTGACAAATTAATTAATCATTCCAGTTTTTTTTTTATTTTTTAATGAAAAAATTTAAAAAAAAAATAAACTCTAACAGAAAAAATTTTTAAAATAACAGGTTCTGTGCCAAATTTTTGCATTTGTTCTGTTCTTGTCCTGTTCTTTAGAAAAAACTCAAGTTACTGATGAAGTAAATATTTATTGTATGAAATATGAGCAGAAAAGCGTGAAGATATACACATGTAACCATAAGTGGGCGTGGCTACGCCCATTTTCCAAAAATTTATAATATTCTTATTTTTCGTCTGAAAATTATTGTAAATAATAATTTTGAGTTAATTATCTTCAGTAGTTACTAAAATATCGCAGTTTTCGTATTTCTGAAAATTACCGTTATATGGGAAGTAGGCGTGGTTATTGAGCGATTTTAAAAATTTTCGGCCATTTGGTATGTTATGCGAAGGCCAACAACTGTGCCAAGTTTGGAAGAAATTGGTGCAGCGGTTACCAAGATATACACATGTAACCATAAGTGGGCGTGGCTACGCCCATTTTCCAAAAATTTATAATATTCTTATTTTTCGTCTAAAACTTATTGTAAATATCAATTTTGAGTGAATTATCTTCAGTAGTTACTAAAATATCGCAGTTTTCGTATTTCTGGAAATTACCGTTATATGGGAAGTGGGCGTGGTTATAGTCCGATTTCGCCCATTTTCAATACCAACCTACCTTGGATTAAGGGAAACCTACATACCAAATTTCGTTGAGATATCTCAATTTTTGCTCGAGTTATCGTGTACACGGACGGACGGACAGACGGACAGACGGACGGACAGACAGACATGGCTTAATCGATTTCTTTTTTCATCCTGATCATTTATGTATACATTTGTCTATATCTATCTCGATTCGTTTTGGCTGTTACAAACAACCGTTATGTGAACAAAAGTAATATACCCTTGTGCACAAGTGCGCTCGGGTATACAAATTTGCGCATAACCTGTAATTTGTTTAATTTTTACTTCTGTTAAAGTTTGATTTTTTTTAATTTTTTCGTTAAAAAAAAACTGGGCTGATTAATTAATTTTTCAGAAACTATAAGTCCTATCGGAAAGCTATGTATCTATACAAGGTTTATGGAGAATTTTATTGGCTTTCATCTGAGCAAAAAGTCGTTAAACGCAAATGGAAACGCCTACAATAACGCAACATCTGTAGGAGTTTCCGGACCACCTATGGACAAAACCGACTTCAGCTTTCATCAAGTTGGACAGGACGGATTTGTCTATGCACTTTCTAAAAATCTTGAACACTGCCGGCTGGATTTAAGAACAATAAAAATCTTCTACTATATTATTGCC
>NW_016158912.1:21511-42366 GCF_001687245.7 Rhagoletis zephyria | reverse complement strand
TAAGCAAAACGTTGAAAATTATTGAAATCGGACTAAAATAACGGCCGATTCTCATATAACGGTAAATTTAAGAAATGCTTGAAACTTCAATATTTCGAAATTGAAGGACGCTAATTTACTCAAAATTGATACACCTCGGCTTACCATCTAGCGGAAGGTTTCGGAAGGGTGAAAAAACATATATTTAATACTTGCGCCGGGTATTTAATGTTCGGCTCCGCCCGAACTTAGACTTTCTTACTTGTTGAATTGAAAGTTGTAGCATTAAAACGGCACATCCAACTAAACAAACAATAGGCATGACATACGAATTTTTACCGGGTTTCTCACATGATGCTGGCTTTATCGGGAGTGCCGGGAAAGGATTTTGGTCTCATCCCGGCTGAAAAATTTTTAAACACCGTCCATCCAGGCCATTTAGAAATCAGTGCCGTGGGTCCCGATATCCCGCGCCCATCTCCACTTGGAATACTCCGGAAGTCCGACTCCTTTTCCCACTCTATATATTTGCATACATTAATATCGAGAGTGAACTATTGATATATGGTACGCAGCGGTTTAATATAAGACTAAGATAAAGGCAAAAAGTGTAACTCTAAGACGAATAAAAATACCAAGAATACGAAGATGAATATAAATGAAGATGAATACGAAGACAGCTAGTAATACGGGCATACCGCTATCTTCTTGCAAACTCTAGCTGGAGAAAATCTTTATCGAACGGGCAAATATAAAATGGTTTGCGGAGTCTACTTGCAGGATAGCAAGACATATCTGGCCTAAGCTGGACAAGCGTAGATCTCGCGCTCTCCGCGACCTGAAGCGACCACTACTCCGACATGTTATTGGAGTTATCACCGGGCATTTGCTGATGGGAAACCACGCTGCTAGAATGGGTTTCCAGTCAAACGACTGCTTTCGTAGCTGCCGTGATGAGGAGGAAATCGAAGCGTAGTGTACCTATGCTCGTCGACGCTCGTTCCTCCATTATTCTTTTGAATGTTTTGAAGTATCTATGACTTTTTGCTTTTCATCAGAGCTACGAAGTAGTTCCATTTCTAAGGTAACAGGAGGACCATATGGAGTCCCTAATACGGGATCACAACGGGCCCATGGTGGCCTAAGTGTGTCCTTTTCCTGAGAGATGAGGGCAGCCGAGATAACCTAACCTAGCTTAACCTAATGCGAAGATGAGTATAAAGTAAGACGAATACGAATGAAAATAAATCCGAATACGAAGACGGAGACGAATGCAAAGACAAAGGACCCCGCTGCCACTGAGATCGAGCCCAGTTTCTGACTAACATCGAAAAAAAAGAAAAGAAAATGTTCTTTTCAAATTGCGTCAACATAAAACTGTAGGTCCCTCCTCTTTATCTGACAACATCAAAGAGCACGCCACAAATCCGAGAAGAAGCTCAGGCCAGGCAACTTGCTCAATTTGGTGAATACCACTATTGTTTAAGCACCATTCTATAATTATTATTATATCAAAATGATCAGAATAAAAACCGAAATCGATTAAGTCATGTCTGGCTGTCCGTCTGTTCGTCCGTACATTCGTGCATACGATAAATCGAGCAAAAATTAAGACATCGCAACGAAATTTTGTATATACTTACGTAGGTTGCCCTTTTAAAACGGGCGAAAACGGAGTGTAACCACGCCCACCTCCGAAAAAATGCATGAACTACGATATTTCCGTAAATACTAGATTTAAGCTGTTGAATGTGAATGAAATGTTTTTGGCACAAAATAAGAAATTAAAATACTGTGTCTCAGTAGCCCCTTTACCAATCCCCACCAAACTCGGTATGAACATTTCTTGGAGTCTCACAAAGAAATCTGTAAAATCGAACAGTAACCACGCCCACTTCCCATATAACGGTAATTGACAGAAATACGAAAACTGCGATAAATCGATAGCCAAAGAAGCTGCTTCACTCAAAATCAATATTTTCAATATAAGAGATTATAGATTTTTTTTTAAATAGACGTGTCACCGCCCAATTATGAGTATCAGTGATCGGACTTCTACCACATTGTGGTAGATCTGCCACTTTTATGAGCATCTACCACACAAGGTCTGAAATCTACCACATATTCGCGTTTTTGAGTAGTTTTATTTTTGCTCGACATAATTTTCTTAACTTTAAGAGCAAAAATTGTCCAACACTAACAACAGGCAGAATGGGAGGATAAAATAAACCGTAAAATAGTAAATTTTATCAATATTTAATTTTTCGACAGGAAACGTGGTTTTATTGTGTAAAATTGCAAAATATATGATTTATAAAAAAGAATTAATAGCGAAAATGTTAAAAAAATTGCGATTTTTGTGAAAGTATTAGCAAATTTCAGTGCATCTAAAGTTTCTAAAGCGTCGTTTACTTTTGCTTGAGAATTGTCAAAATCGGCAAATCCCAACNATTTTTGTGAAAGTATTAGCAAATTTCAGTGCATCTAAAGTTTCTAAAGCTTCGTTTACTTTTGNTTTTATCAATATTTAATTTTTCGACAGGAAACGTGGTTTTATTGTGTAAAATTGCAAAATATATGATTTATAAAAAAGAATTAATAGCGAAAATGTTAAAAAAATTGCGATTTTTGTGAAAGTATTAGCAAATTTCAGTGCATCTAAAGTTTCTAAAGCGTCGTTTACTTTTGCTTGAGAATTGTCAAAATCGGCAAATCCCAACTAGCGGTTTCTGGAACGTGCCACATTTGTTCGCTACATCGTGATGTGGTAAAAAAATTTGGCAGCACTCCACAAGGTTGCAGAAATCTCTCAAAATATGTTCGAAAAATATCTTGATATGGAAGGAACTGCTTTACATTGTCAAGGAAAAAAAGTGTCAAAACTCAACGCAATTTTTAGCAACTTCAATCTTGCACTATATTATACTAAAATTAATTTTTTGTATTTGCAATTTAGGTGAAACCTCGCAGAATTTTTTAATTTTTGTACAAAGTTTGATCAAAACCTGAGATCTACCATATTTTTTTCCAGATTCTACCACACAAATTNTTAGCAACTTCAATCTTGCACTTTATTATACTAAAATTAATTTTTTTTAAATTCTAATTAAAAGGTTTGCAATTTAGGTGAAACCTGGCAGATTGTTTTTAATTTTTGTACAAAGTTTGATCAAAACCTGAGGTCTACCATATTTTTTTGAAATCTACCACATTTTTTTCCGGATTCTACCACACACATTTTTTTTCAAGCTCGATCACTGATGAGTATCTTGTTAACCGATCTATCAATTTCTCGGTACAGTTATTGCCCTTGGTACAAAAAATGGATATATTGAAAATTTTGGCAATCGGATTAAAACTATGTCCATTTCTCACATCTCGGTAAATTTGAGAAATACGCAAGCTCTGATATTTCAACAACTAAGGACGCTTATTTAATACTACAACAAAATGGGAGTGGCACAGCCCATTATATATCGGTAAGCGCTTTATCGTTTGAAATCGGGAAAAACGCACTCGCTTATCATGTACATATGGGTATTTCCAAACTAGCATTACGCGACGCTCATATGACGAAGTGTTAAAAATATGAATTGAAAAATTCAAAATTTTAAAAAGTTTTTTCTAGATTTTCTTAGCAATTAAAAAAATTACAACAGTTGGTAGTAGCAATTTAAAGATATTAGTAAACTTACGCGCTGGCGTGACGTTACAAAAAACAGAAGTGGATTTTGACTTTGACGATCACAAAATTGCAAAACTCTGCGTATTGGGCAAGACTAGGGATGGCAGCGATTAATCATTATCATTAAATTAATCGATTATTTTGTCCAATTTACGATTTAATTGTATCGTAGTCTTTTGTTTCATTAATCGATTATTAATCGATTGATTGCAAAATAATCGTAAAAATATTTTCAAGAAATATGAATTCGGTAGTTGTCTAAAATCCATCAATCGAACATTCCTTTTTGCTAGCTGCATCGACTTTACTCGCCCCGAGGTTAAAAAAAACTCATTTCAAAGATTCATTAGCAGTAACGAAGTTCTTGCGAAATGAAATAATATGCGCAGATGATCTTATGGAAACGGGTAGCGAGTCGTCCCTAGAATCCGTAGAAAATGAGTCCCTTCTTTGGGCCCCTCACATCCACAAGATGAAATGAGTTTTTATTTAAATTGTCAAGTCCTAGAAACAAAGCGGAATATTATAGACTCCAGGGAGAAAATGAAAACCGTTTACCTAAAACTTTACGGACTGTCATAAAAAAAAGCTGGTGGTACAGCTACTGAGAAACGCAACCGCTAGGCAACAAAACGCTTATCAAAACTTTTTTTTGCAAACTTGGTTAAATGATAAATAATTATCGCCGCTAAATAAGCATGTTTTATTAGATTTAAAGCTAATTAACAAGAGAAAGAGATATTTTTTACAGGGACCGTAACCGTTATGATTTTTATAATAAAAATCAAAATTTAATCGTTATGTTGTGATTTTTATTTTTTCGATCATTTTTAATCGTTATTTTATGATTTTTATCTTTTCGATCATTTTTAATCGTTACTTTATGATTTTTATTTTTTCGATCACTTTTAATCGTTAATGTGTAAGCCGAATGTGCACAGATTTGATTTAAAAAACAGTTTAACAAGGCATGCATATGTACACTAGGGTGGTCCAAATAGTAAAGTCAGAATTGTAATGCTCTCACCCCCTAGGATTGTTCTATATTGGAAAAAGTATACCCCTTATACCTTTAATGAGCATGAAATGGTATTATAACTTTGGTCCGATGTTTGTAAGTACCACAATTAGAAGAGATGGACCCATTGAAATGTACACTTTAATGATCAGAACGTCGAGCTTCGTCGATTTAGCCATTTCCGTCTGTCCGTCTGTTTGTATGCAATCTGGTGGGTGTATTTTTATAATGCACTAATCATTTGTCGGAAACCGGAATAATCGGACCACTATAACATGTAGCTCCCATACAACTGATTCTCCAGATATGAGATTTTTCGCTATAACTCCTCGATTTAAGCAGTTAGGAACATGAAATTTTGCAATACTTCCGCCCATTTACAACAGAATACTTACAGTGAAAATTACAAAGATCGGGTTACCATAATCTATAGCTCGCATACAACTGATTGTTCAGATATAAGATTTTGCGTTATAACTCCTCCATTTATGTAGATTGGAACATGAAATTTTGCACTGTTGTCACTCATTATCAAAATAATACTTACAGTTAAAATGGCGAAGATCGAGTGGCTATAACATATAGCCTCCATATAACTGATTGTTCAGATATGACATTTTTTGTTATAACTTCTCCATTTATGCAGCTAGAAACATGAAATTTCGCAATATTTTCACTCATTATCAACAGAAAATTTACAGTAAAATGAACCAAGATTGGGTCACTATAACATATTTTTTGTCTCCATACAACTGATTGTTCAGATATGGGGTTTTACTGTGAAACTCCTTTGTATGGACAGCTAAAACCGATAAATTTACACAGTCTACTGAGAAAATCGTCAAAATCTATGCTGTTTAAGCTTTAACTCCTATACCACTGATTGTTCAGATACCAGTTTTTGCGATATATCTCCTTTATGTAGGAAGCTAAACCCATTAAATTGTGTTACCGGTTTACATAACGATCAAACAGCAGTCAAAATCACATAGATTGGTGCTATATAAGGTATATGTTCCATTCCTCTGATTGTTTAGATATGATTTTGTATATATAACTGTTTTTGGACCACCCTAGTGTGCATATGCATGCCTTGTTAAACTGTTTTTTAAGTCAAATCTGTGCACATTCGGTTTACACATTAAAAAACTAAGAATAACTTCTATTTTTGATCGAAAAAATTAAAATCATAGTATAACGATTAAAAATGATCGAAAAAATAAAAATCATAAAGTAACGATTAAAAATGATCGAAAAAATAAAAATCATAAAATAACGATTGAAAATGATCGAAAAAATAAAAATCATAAAATAACGATTAAAAATGATTGAAAAAATAAAAATCAAAGAATAACGATTATTTTTGATTGAAAAACCATAAATCATAAAATAACGATTATACAATGATTTCTAAATAAAAATCCTTCATGATAACGATTATTTTCGGTCCCTGATTTTTTATGGAAAAGTGTTTGTGAATACTCACAGTAAAAAAAATATTGCAATTAACTTTTTTTGGCTTGTGATTGATGAAATGATTAACTAATCGATTATTTCATTTTTTTGCCATCCCTAGGAAAAACTATTTATATAAAAGCTGTTGTAGTAATATTGGAAATGTTTAAGGTTAGTTTTCCAAGTTTTGAAATGTATTTATAAATCTTTTCTGCTTTATGCTTTATCAGCTGAATTATCTGACGTGATGTTACCTGGCGTTAGGTTACTAAAATTTCCATTGAAAAAGTTTTTTAATATTGTTCTTGAAAGAAATTTTTAACGGAAAGAAAACATTCATTTTATGTGGCACGTACTTTTTATTTTGACATCAGCGCCTGCAGCAGTTTAATTTTTTGTAATGCCAAATGTGAAACAAATCAGAGCATAAATACGACCCTGGTGCCCCCTAACGAGACCATTTTTGGCAAAAACTTTTCTGGTTGCATAACCAGTATATATTATAACAAGTAATTTTTAGCAAAAAAAAACGACTTCAATTCTCATATATATATATATATATATATATATATATATATATATATATATATATATATATATACATATATATTTACTAATCTGGTTTAGATCCGATCATTGGATCATGATCTAAACCAGATCAGTATGGGACCACCTCTGAGACACTAGGTTTCCGATGCAAAAAGAGTTATCGAAATCATAAAAAAAATATTCCGGCGAATTGAGTCGGTTAAACATCCGACTTTGCACATCGATGACGCGGGTTCGATCCCAGCTGAAGTCTAGAAAAAAGAAGTCTGATAAGGAGATGTGGTGATCTCCGAAATAGCTGCTATAACTTCTACCGCTTAGGGCCGGTTACTCAATGTCTGGTTAACACTAATCTCCGGTTAAACGTCGGTAACGATCCTAGCTTAGAATCCGATGACAATACAATAGTTGCGTTCCCTAACTCGCAAGAAGTTGTAAGAATTTACAGGAATTTACCAGAAAACGTTCTCGTACTCGGTTCTCTGGCTTCTTTTGCATTTTGACAGTTTTACAGGTTTTAGCCCAGGAAAGTTGGGGAACGCATCTAATATGAAAGATAAATCAATCCGCTAGGTGGCGCAGGAGTGGATATATTTGTAAACCTCGCATTTATAGTCCGATTTTTTCATATTGGAAATGTAAATTACCTACATGGAAGGAAATAACTGCACAAAAAGTTTAGCCGGTGATCGATATATTTCGAAATCCAGAATTTGTGGTCTGATTTAGTTTATATTTAAAATATATATTACTTACATGAACAGGAATATCTCCACACAAAATTTTTGCGATAGGTGGCGCAGGAGTCGAAATATGTGGAAATCCCATATTTATGGTCCAATTTGTTTCATATTTATAAAGCTAGTTTTAGAAATATTTGTTTACTGTTAACTTATTTTTAGTTTTTAGAAACTAGTGATCCTCTCCCTATAGGTATATTTAACTTAAGAAAAAAAACATATGCCTAATGTACAAAATGTTTTATCGCAATATAATGCTCTCGACAAAATTACGTATAAATAAGAATGTAAAGCAAAGCGTTAATTCTGCTCACATGGCCTCTTTTCCAGTTTATTTACTTTTATGAATTATATTTTTGGACTTGCTTTCTTATCAGCGTTTGCTATAGCCCGAAAATATGCAACTCTTCTGGTACAAAAGCCTTCCGACTGGAAAACGATTTACCCGCCTTACTGCGATAAGATTATTTTCAACTGGAATAGCTATATGAAAGTACGAACATTTGTATAAGAATGTTAAGATATTAAGTGACAGTAAAGCCTATGAGGTCTTCTGGAAAGCGCGCTTATACAAAAATCGAACGGCGATAGAAAAATCAAAATATAAGTAAAGCGGAAGAGGAAATTTAAAAGCAAATATAAAAGATGGATTGCGGCGGAGTATTTGTGAAATATGTGCTTTTCTTATTCAACATACTCTTTGTAGTAAGTATAAAAAATGGCAATGGAAAATTGTGTAGTGCAAAAAAGGTTTTATAGATATAACGAGTGAAAACAAAGGAGAAATGAAATAAAGTACAGATAAAAAGTTATTATTTGTTAAATGGCGAGGTACACATTACATACATACATATGTATGACTGCGAATTATTGCGCAATGAATCATGTTTCTCAGACTGTATTGTATTGAAATTTGTTGAAATTTTTATCGAAACCATTGGCACCATCACTTGCGTTTGGTACATTTTACGGCAGTGATTAACCTAAAAAGGTATGATTAATGTTTGCAGTTCTAAAACTACAAGGCTACAAACATGTTTCTTTAGAAAAGTAAATTAGAAAATCGTAGACTCTTATCTGTATAAAAATAAATCTGACAAGTTTTATCGATAGTAAAGCGCTTCTATCTTATCATAAATGCCGACAAATTTACATTGAAATTAATTGACTGTTTTTTTTTTTGGTAAGTGCATTTTATTATGTACATACTAGGGAGGTTATCACAATCCCGGTATTCCGGGATTAGCCCCGGGGTTTAGATATTCATTATTTTTCAACAACTTAAATCGAAAAAATTGCTTCTATCTTTCCTACCATAAAATAAATAATAAATAAAAGGCTTTTTTATTTAAAGGGCGTTTTGTTTTTTCTCTCTGACATCAGGATATATTTAAAAGGACCTTGTAATTTCAAAGATATGATTAATTCGAAAAATTATTTAAAAAATTTAATGCAATGTAGAATAAAAATATGGGTACCAAATGAAAGATGAAATTTCTTTAGAATTTAAAAAATTAACATTTTTGGATACAGTAGGACGAATAGGTAAAGTTAGAAGGATGAAATTCGAGGATGTTATCGAGTTTATATAAGTCTTTAACATTTTTTTTTTCAAATATTTCGAAATTTCAAGTATAAAATTTTAAAACCTCATTTTCAATACTTACTAGTCCTTATATACCAAAATTATTGAATCTGATTAAATTCTACAGAACTTCCTCTTTCATTTGATACCCATACTTCTTCTCTAAGCACATTTTACCTAATTTTTTAAATCATTTTTGTAATTATGACGTCAGAGTGAAAAACTAAAAAAGCAATTTTACTATATTTGGCCCATGGTTTTGCGAATATATTGTTTTTTTGTGTGTAAAATTTACTATCGCGCGGTATTATATGTATAATGAGCTAGACATTTATAAAAAAATGTTAATTATTAAATAAAAAATGGAAATATAGCCAATACTTGTCAAGAAAATGAAGTTTCTATTATTGCCATCAGATTACATATCCCGAAAGTCCCAGGATTACTTGCCAAGAATCCCGGAATTTTCGAGACCTTACAAAGTCCGGGATCCCGGGATTAACATTCCTAGTACATACGTATGTAGGTACAATAACAAAATAATATAAAAGAGTTGTACTTGGTACTAAGGATATGTAAATATGGTGTTTTTTCTATTGCAAACACTATATATTTTTTATTGTATCAGGGTGTAAAAATGTTGTATTTATGTATGTGTACCAGTACTTAAGTAAAAGTGCTCAAAAGCCGAGAAGTTTTCAAATGATGAGTCTTAAGAGCAAAATAAACCATACTAGTGGCTTGACAAACCAAGCGAAATTAACCTTGCTCCAAGCCATTTGAGGGTAGTTCGAATAAGACGCAAAACTTTTTGATTTTCTGGCCGCCATGTTGAAGTTTCCTTCGCAAATGGCGATGGCAGCGATTAATCATTTGATTAAATTAATCGATTATTTTTCTTCAATTTATGATTTAATTATATCGTAGTTTCGTGTTTCATTAATCGATTATTAATCGACTAATTGTAAAATAATCGTAAAAATATTTTCAAGAAATATGAATTCTGAAGTTTCCTAAAATCTATCCATCGAACATTCTTTTTTGCAAACTGCATCAACTTTACTCGACCCGACGTTCAAAAAAAATTTATTTAAAATACCCATTAGAATTGGCCTCAGAAATTAAGTTCTTGCGAAATGAAATAATGTTCGCAGATGATCATATGGAAACGGGTGTCACAAGAATCAATAGAAAATGACTTCATCCAGAGCATATCAAACAGGTAGTAGCATTCGAGCAAAAGGCAACATTTTCGTGTATTTTGTTATTGCTTCTGGTATCGAAAGTGTAAAAAACTGTTCTGATTTTTTTTTTCTAAATCAAACAATTTAGAATTTTTGTGAGAAGAAATTTCAAAATATTTGACATTTTCGAGACCAAATAATTAAAAAAAATCAAATCAGCTGCTCTACTGATACTACCTGTTCAATGTGCCTCGAGTTCATCTTTGGGCCCCTCTTGTACACAATCGAGGGCGAAAAGATGATGATTTGGGTCACCCAAAAGATGAAACGACTTTTTATTTAAATTGTAAAGTCCTAGAACTAAAGCGGAATATCATCGACGCTTAGGTGCCTGCTGAGCGCCTTTTTTCAAAAGCTACACTGCTACACTGAGTGAAAAAAGTAAAAAAAAAAAAACGTATTTTATCTTACTAAGAGCGTCAATAAAAGTACCGTATAGTTACGGTGACCATTCGTACCCATATGACGGGACAATACCGATTTTTACAAAATTGTTGCGCTGAATATTTTTAAAAGTCGGGACGTATAAATGTCCCGATTTTTCATACATATTTGTACCGCTAAATCCCGATTTTCAGTGTTTTTTTTTTATTAAGTTACCTGTACTTTGGCCCAAAAACAATTTTTCGTACAATCGTGGCAGCACCTTCGCTATCACAACCAATAGCCGTGTTTTATTTGTCCAGAAATTTTAGCTATTAGCTTATTCTGTATGGAAGACTTATCCAACGTAATTATATTGGCCTATGAAAAGCTATATTGGCTTGCATATGGGTGTTTCCAGCGGAAGGTCCACCACGACAAAAAATAAAAGTTTTATATCTAACGTATTTACGGGATTTGTCTGCTTTTTAAAATATATACTGGCTATGTAAGTAGAATCATCATTGCATAAAATGGTCTTCCTCGGTGGTGCCAAGGTCGAGATATTTCGAAAAACCGTATTTATGGTCTGATTTGGTTCGAATTTGGCGTATGTGGTTGAAACATAATAAATCATAGATTTCTAATAAATTGACCCTGAATTGGCGCTGAAGGCAAAATATAAAGTATATTCTACATAAAATACATGTTTTATTTGCGTTGAAAATTCATTTAAAAGCAATATTAACAAAAATATAACGATGGAAATTTATGTCACGTCACGCCACGTCACGTCACGTTTCACACTTGGGGTTGTAAAAGAGAATTGAAACAATTTGCATTAATTCAAAAAACTCTAAAAACAACTAGAATTGCTCCAAATCATATTAAAATAAGTTTCATGAAAATAGCCATCCACAATTCGCAGAGTTTTGCGATTTTGTAAGAAAAGAAAAAATCAACTTCCATTTTTTGTCACGTAACGACACTCTCTTTAAATGCTTATATTTCAGGACCAAGCAGTTCGATTGATTTCATTTTTCGGTTAAATATAGAGCTAATTATGTGCTATACAATGGCCCAAAAAAGTTAAAGAAAACAAATGGTATTCCTTTTTTGTATCACATTGAAATCGTACGACTGTCACGTGCGCCACCATGGGAATGCCCATATTAGAGTTGTAAAACTATCGATAGTTATCCCATTCGATGTTTTCGATAGTTTGCATTGAAACTATCGATGCTATCGATAGTATCGGATAATTTTAAAATGCAAAGAAAAATTTTAAATTTCCGAATATATTTAATTTTTTTTTTTTCAAAAAAAAACAAGGTTTTTATAGTTATAGGGACTCCAATGCCTGCCAGCGCATCCGCCCAGCACACCCAAGTTGGAGCGACCATTACCCGGAGCTGAAGTAAAGAATGTCACAAATATGGATCATACACTCACAAAATAGTAATTGCTATGAACTGCTACTGTATAAATTCAGGACATGCATTTGCTTGGAGACTCCGTTGGTTGCGGTGATCATAAGTTCAGCCAGCACATTCAATCGTCCATTACCCGGAGCTGTTCCTACATGATGAGTCGATTTTAGGTAGCCCCACATGCTACTGCCTCTGGCTACAAACACGATACCTGAATTTCAGAAAATAAATAGCAATTATCTATTAAAACTACAAGAAAAGTGCTTGTTTACAAAATCACCTGCTCTTCTCGCAATTTTTAAGAAAAATAAAAGTTCACCACTCGAAGAATTGTTAAAGAATGTGAACCGGAGCTGCATTTTACGTAAAGTTACTAGCGGTTTCAGCGTTTAACAGTTCATTATCATTTACAGTGTAATAAAACAAGTTATACACTGAACGATGGTAATCTGTATTAGTATCTATAATAATAGACAATAATTTGCATTTTTTTTACACTTTTGTAATTAATTTCGGTCACTATTACACAGTCATGACTCATGACTTGTGCCACTCTGCCATAGTACGGTTTTTGCACCCTTTCATACCACAGTACAAAATTTTGTATACAACTCGGAACCAAAAAAATTCATGCTCCTTCTCAATATCAACCCTGATCAGATTTTACCCCCCGAGGAGTACTCAAAATGGTTTATTACTGTGACATGTACTACCCTGCTGGAAATGTATCTAACTATAAGTTAACTTTAAGTTGATTAGGAAGAAACTAAAGGTCACTATTATCTGTATATTTTCTTTGAGGAAAGCTAACTATATTTCTATGCCGATGGCCGCGAAATAGTCAACGGTGGTTACCTCTGCATTAGATGTAGTCAAGGTGTTTACCTCTACATTAGATGTCATATTTTTTTTTTTACTTTTTTATTTATTTACTTTATTTTATTACATTTCATATCGCACGTTTAATAATATAAAGATGTAACTCAAAATTTACGTTTATGGAGAGCTCGGTATGCAATTAATAAGCTTGATTAGTAGAATATGGTCAGTATACCTGATAACCAATGTGCCCAAATATAGCGAAGATATGTTTCTTTCCATGTGTCTTTTTGTATATCAACTGTATGAATTGATTAAACTTTGATAGCGTTTTATGACAAAATTGAAACTTTGAAATACTTCGTTATATTATTAAACGTGCGATATATGTTTACATATTCTGCTGTAGGTGGTCCCATATTCGAACTACGTCACACATAACTTGAAATTGATAATATAAAATATCGATCTCCTTTTATTTGTTCTGAATTCGAGAATGTATTTGTGAAGTGCAGAAAAAAGTGTATTCAAAGTAAAATTTGTATGAGGATATTTAAATAGAAACTTGTTTAATGCAAACAATCTCCCGATAACGTCTGCATTACTTTTCAACTAGTTTGAAGTTAGCTTTTTACAGAAATCGCCCAAAAGAGCTATTGGTTATTTTTATCATTTGATAAATGGTTTCTGCAGGGTATGTACATAAGTATGTGTGTATCTGTTAGCACAATTGTATACTCAAATACATACATACGTGCGTGCTAAATTTTTGGTGTGACAGTATTAATTTTAAATGCGAACATTTTTAAACGATAATCAAATAAGAAGTATTAATTTTTACTATGCGTTATTTCCTTCAGTGTTAAATTACGAAGTTTTTATGGAAAAGTGTTTTTGTGAATATTCACTATAAAAAAATACCTTTAAAAATTCGATTAACCTATTATAGGTGCGAAATGTCATCTGTTCGCTCACAAGAGAGAAATATCCAAAATAGTACGCGAACAGAAAATTTGCAGAAACTTGCAAGTTAGACAAACAGCTGATATAATTTTTGTTTACATTCAAAAGTGTAAAATTTAAAACGTACGAAAAGTCATCGCAAAGTGTTATACTGACACAGTTTATTGATTAAACAAATAACTACTTATTTCTTACAAGTTTAATTAGTCGCATTTTGTAATTTTTAACTTCCAAACCATCAAATTCAATTTTGTGATTTGCGTAAATGCCAACCAGCTGTTTTTGATCAGCTGTTTTCCTGTTGGCAAATTGCTGTTGGCAAAAATTTTTCCAGCAGAAACCAGCAGCTTCCCCTCAAAATGAAATGTCACTTTGCTCTCTCAATTTCCCCTACTTTGCAAGTTTTTTGCGTACGCGAACGCAAAAACTTGTAAGTTTTGGTTAAACATGAACAATTAACAGCTACGCGAACGAACCTTATATCTCAATAATTGTAATTTGTTTTTTTTGCTTGTGATTAATCATATGATTAATTAATCGATTTTTTTTTCTTTTTTGCTATCCCTATTCGCAACAAAATTTTCATTAAAAATATTCACGGTTTGAACGAGAATTCTTTTATGGTATTTGGCGAAATGAAATACATAAGTAGGTTTGAAAGGCGCTTGTGCTTTGACAAGTATGGGCCGTTTTTACAGTGACGAGTTAACTTTCATTCGGCAGTTAACTATAGGTTTTCAGTACAAAAATTTAAAGTTAACTGCCGAACTGTGAAAAGGCACTATGAGATTAATAAAATTTCACTAGTTCATGAGGCATGAGGCAAAAAGCATTTATACTTTTCATTGATAAATTTTCACTCTCGTTCTTCTATTTTCAATAGGTATGTGGCATCTTGCTTATTGTCTTCGGTTCCATATTAGTGTCGCATATACAGCAAGTGGGAAGCTTGGCGCAAACATTTGAGGCCAATAGCATTCCAATTGCCATACTTGTGCTGGGATGTGTGATTTTTATTATCTCATTCTTGGGATGTTGTGGAGCAATACGCGAGGAAACATGTTGCACATTGACGGTAAATTTGGACTAACGAATAACCATAATTTAAACTTGAAAGATATATAAATTTGTACTCACATCGCTATGGATTTGTAAAAATCTCTTTTCAGTACTCAGTCTTTATGCTAGTACTCTTCCTGGCTCAGGTCGCTTTAATTGTGCTTGTGTGGACGCAGCATACCAAGTTCCTCAATTATATGAACCAAATTGTGGCTACGATATGGAAGCAACACACAACAGATCCGAAAGTAATGGACGCCTTGCAATTGACGGTAAGTTTTTGACACTCTATCCACTATGAGAGTTATACTTCAATTTGTTCATCCGTCCTGTTTAGTTCGATTGCTGTGGCCAAAATGGTTCAACCGATTATACTTTCAATCTGGAGTCGATTCCAAATTCATGCTGCGGTGCAAATGCCATTTCTTGTAACATGGTGGAAGCAATGAAAAAACCGGGCTGTGCGCAAGCATTCACTTCCTTCTGGGATAAAAGCTTAAATATAGTGCGTTATGCTGGACTTGGTGTTGCTGCTGTTGAGGTAGGTCTTTAGCAGAAACTTTTTTTAAATTTATAAATTGTTTAACTTCTGGAAATCACACGTTTTATTTTAATTTCTTTAGTTGGTTGCATTCATTTTCGCATGCTGCCTAGCGAATCAAGTGCGCAATGAACGTAGAAGAGCGAACTATTAAAATTCAAAATGGTTGACAATCAAAGTCTTCAATTCGCAATACGAAATGCTGTCTGCTGTTTGCTACTCATAACAATATCACAATTCAAAGTTTAAGAATCGAATGATTTTCTTCCATGTAGTATGTTTCTTCTTGCAAAACTAGTTTTATTTATTATCACTTGTAAAATTTCGATATCTAACACAACGACCAAATAAAAATCAAGAATTTCCTCGGAAGCGGATGTTGTACCAGACTCTAGTGTACACCATGATTAACATCATTGCTTGGCAGCACTTTTGTTCTTGCTTTCAGCAATTGCTGGCATTCTTGATATTGCTTGCCAGTGTTGCCAGTTTACCATTTTTGAGGCTATATCTAGCTTTCTTCTTTGTCGTTTAGCTTCGAAATTTAGGATTTAGCTTCGTGGCTTTTTTCTAGTTTTTTCTTTTTTTCAAACTAGCATTTTTTTAAGCCAATCCTCCACAATATTTGTAATAGCACTAAATTATTGTTCCGGTGCAGTTTTACTTGACGAAATGTTAGGCGAATATCGCCCGGCGGCATCGCTCAGTCCGCCGAAATTTACTCAGCGAACTCGTTCAGTCTATATTTTAATAGTTTTTTCAGGGGCTCTCAAGTGTCCCTATAAAACCAGGAAACGCATGTTATAGAATTCCGCACCCCACGGGAATGACGTCAAGCACTACATCGTGAGGAAGAAAGGTAGTTAGTATCCGCTGTTATGCCGCAGCCATTCGAGGGTCCTTAGACCCTTCATCGACTCTGTTATTGTGTCACATGTTGCCCACTATTTTTCGCTGTTTTGTAGCATAGCGTCCACGTCTGATTCAAGCGTGAAAATCTCTTTGCATCTGGTACTGTCAAATCGCATACACTCAAAAAAGACGTCTTCTATTATATCTCCTCCACAGTATTCGCATATGGGTTCCGATTCGTGTTTGAATCGGTAAAGGTATACGTTGAAGCACTAGTGTCGAGTTAAACATTTTGTCAAATAGAAATCGACTTCGCCGTTTAGTCTGCTTCATTTCCGTATATGGTTTGCTCTTCACTATGCGCGCTCCAATTGAAACATTCACGATTGTAATCGTAGTGTTATGTATGAAGATATTTGGCGGTACAAATGTAACACTACTTTGTCATAATGACTATGGGTTTTCAGACCCTAAAAAAGAGTTAGTGAAATGTTTAAAAGGCTGGCCTTTTTTCAACCTTATGTTTTGGGCCACTTAGCTTGTTTTAGCATTTGTAATTGGCTTATCTAGCATTTACATTTGAAAATCCCGGGAACACTGTTTCTTGCCCCGTACATATTTAGTCTGTTCCAATAGCAGTCCGGTTTACAGCAATTAGTCAGAACTTACAGGAAGTCGTTCCTATTGACTCTGTTCCAATAGCAGTCCGGTTTACAAGATTTAGTCAGAACTTACAGGAAGTCGTTCCTATTGACATAAAACCTGTAAGTGGGAACACATTTGAGAGAGTAACTGAGCAACTGTTCCTAGTCAGAAGTTACAGGATTTAGTCCGGAGTTTTTTTTCCTGTAAGTTCATGAAAAGTGTCAAACGATCAGCTGATTTACATGTGCAAACAAAAACAGAAAGCGGTGAAAGCAAAGAAGCTTATATTTGTTAAAAAATGGAAGTAAACAACGAAATATTTGAATATGTATAGATTTTAATAATTATTTAGTGATATTTCAGCCAAATCAGTGTAGTACCAATGACATGTAAACAAACCGTCTGACGTTTTTACAGGAAATAGTGCTTTTTGCGTTCCTATGGACTTCTGCATCTGTTCTCCTTTTACTCTCATTTGAGAGCGTAAAATGGTAGTTTGACAGTTCCACAGGTTTTAGTCCGAAGTTCAAAGGAACAGACTAATTGACATAAAGTCTGTAAGTGGGAACACTTTTGAGAGAGTAACTCAGCAACTGTTCCTATTCAGAAGTTACAGGATTTAGTCCAGAGTTTTTTTCCCTGTAAGTTCACAATCAGCTGCATGTCCAAACAAAAACAGAAAAATTTGAAAGCAAAGAACCTCATATTTGTAAAACAATGGAAGTAAACAACGAACTATTTGAATATATATAGATTTGAATAATTATTTAGTGATATTTCAGCCAAATGAGTGTTGTACCAATGACATGTAAGCAAACTTACTGACGTTTTTACAGAAAATAGTGCTTTTTTAGTTCCCGTACACTTCTGCATCTGTTCTCCTTTTACACTCACTTGAGAGAGTAAAATTGTAGTTCGACAGTTCCACAGGTTTTAGTCCGAAGTTCAAAGGAACAGACTAATTAGTTGCATTCCCAAACTCGCAATAAGTTGCAAGAATTTACAGGATTTTACAGAAAACGTTCCTGTACTCGGTTCACTGGCAAAGTAGGGGAAAAAAGTGAGAGTAAAATCGTTCCTCTCTTTGTCAGAAGTTGCAAGATTTTACCTGAAGAACTTTTACTGGTAAAATCTGGTAGTGTCAAACCATCAGCTGTTCAAACCATTTGAAAGTTGAATAAGAAAAAAAGGGCATCTGCATTGCAAAGAACTATCAAGTAAAGCGAAGAAAGTTGTATTTGAATCAGCCTTTACTGCCAATATAGGAGTATTACATATATGTTTCAAACATAGTTTAAAAATTTAGCAAAAAGCAAAGTTCTGATTTCTATTAAACATATTTTTTTTTAATTACTATTAGATATATAGTAAGCCATGGGCGTCGCCAAGATCGGATTTGGGGGGGCGAAGGGGCCGACATATAAAAAAATCCCAACATTTTTATCTTTAGGTTAGCCTGAAATATATGTGGTTGTCGTTGTTGCAATCTAAAATCGCCAGCAACTTTTTAGCTTTTTCCATATTTAATTTACATGAGTGCCCCTGTTTCAATCACATTTAATGATTGACGGTTCAGCTTGTGCTGGCATGATTGTAGTTGTTTCGAGTTGATGTAAAGTATCCGGCTGAACTGAGTACCGAACTTCCTACAAATTACAAAATTAATATCGGAAACAAGCCGAAAACAATACACTTTTAAGTAAGATCACAAAGACCCGTTAATTTTAATAAAGCTTCGAATCTGCTTTAGAACCAGGGCCGAACAAGATTTTATTTGAAAAAATACACGTAATGGTGGATCAGTGCATATTCCGTATAAGTAACGGTTATTCATTACCTTTATCGCTCCTACATGCATCTCTAGTTGTCAAAAACTGTCGTATTTGCAATCGGTAGAAGAGAAGTGAGTTTTCGCCCAGCCACTTTGGGATTTTTAATTTATTTTCCATAATTTTTTAGAAATCAAAATGGCATTTGGCGATTATCCAGCGGAATATAACCCAAAGGTTCATGGACCATACGATCCAGCACGTTACTATGGCAAAGGTTTGTAAAAAAATATAGACGACAATGCCGACAACCATCCCATATTATGTAATGACGTTGGCCATATGAATTTAATATTCAACATGTTTCAATAATTTATGATACGTGCCATGGATGCGTGCTATCTATTAATAAAGAATATTTATTTACAGCTGATGTACCATTCGGCCAGGTTAAGGTTGGTGAAATTGGCGCATGGTTGAGCCGTCGGAACAAGTCACCCCAAGCTATCGCAGGTGCTTTCAGCCGTGCCTGGTGGCGCTGGCAGCACAAGTATGTGCAGCCAAAGCGTGCTGGTGTTGCACCATTTTTCCAAATTACTTTGGCTGCCATGACTTTCTTCTATGCTATCAACTACGGCAAGATGCGCCACCACAGAAACTACAAATACCATTAAACTATTTAAGTCATTGGATCATTCTCAGTCGCCGGAGACCCTATATTTAGTAGTCACTCGTAGCATGGCTCGAGGGTCAAGCAATGGAACAATAAATAAATGAAATATATTATTTGTGTTAAGCATTTTACCATACTACTGATCATACTGAAATTCCGAAATGAAAGGAAAATATACCACGAAATTATCCAATGCATGAATTTATCAGCCGCATTTCATAAATCTGGGTTTCAAGTTGCATCTGTATGAAACTTCAGCATCTTTTATTTCTAAACTATAATTGATGGAAAAGCGCCATTCCCCCCACAAAGTTCCAATTGGGCATTTGAACGTGGTTGCGCATGTTGAACATTTCCATCAGTTGTACCAGTTTAAGAATAAGCGATGCTTATCTTTATTGCAACTTGGAACTTAGCCATACTAAAGACCACTTTAAAATTAGATCAAGTAAACTGTGTTTATATTGAACAGCTGGCTGACATTTGATTGGCTAATCTTTGTATAAACCAGCCAGCTGGAGCGTTAAAAAAAAAGAAGAAATTGCGGCGATTTTTTTTTTGTATAAATCAATTCGTATAGTACTCACGTCCAATTAATGAATATTTTTTCTTCATCATTACCCTGCAAACCTTTTTTGCAGAGTATTCTGAATTGTAGAAAAATTGTATAGCATTCGTAAAGATCTCTTCCCATTTTGTGCCGAATGTAAAAGAAATAACTCGGTAGATAATGTCAGAGTTAAAGCCATTTCGAAAGGCCTGCCTGAGAGTCAAGTGGCCTCCACTCTACATTTCTTTGTTATTTGTAAGGAGTGGCACAAATTGAAGGGCTTCTTACGTTTTTATAGGATGTGTGTAGTTCAGAAGGCCTTTTGGGGGAGTTCTTTTAAAGTTTCTTCTTTGATTTATAGAAATCATACATATTTGAACTATTTGCTTAAGGTTTACATGTATCAAATATGTGTTATTGCTACTTCAAATGTTTATTGGAATTCATTTGTGATGCTAAATAATGTAAATTTATGCATTCGCATAAATTGTAAATCGATAAGCCCTTCCAGAAGGCATGCAAGGAAGCACTTTTCAGCCCTTCTTCGGTAGACCTCTTAAAACGTTTTCACTTAAGAAGGCCTACCTAAATTATCTTCTGGGAAACTGTGCACACTGCGATTGTTTTACGAAATTTCGGAAGAAAATTGGTAAAGCAATGAAAATAATGCTGCTATGTGAAGAATTTCTTGTAGAATTTTTCAGATTTTTCTTTATTTTTCGTACAGAAGTTGACTTGATAAAAACATAACAAGGTAAACCCTGCAAAAATCGCGACTACTCCATGCATGCATGTAAAGAGTACTCCCGAAGGACCAAGGAGTACTCCAAAATTAACCACAATTCATATAAAAAATATGGTCCAATTAACATTGCGATGTCCTAGGGCAGGACCATATACTCCATCTCTGCATTACATGAGAGTAGCACAAAACTA
>NW_016158912.1:8911-15475 GCF_001687245.7 Rhagoletis zephyria | reverse complement strand
ATGGAAAAATACTGACCAAAACTACGGGCTAAAGTTTCCGCATGTTCAATGTTTATTACTGCGATTAGATTACCACAAATAATACATGCAAAATATGTTTCCTAGTCTATGAACATAATACTAATTTCAACTAATTTTGACTTTTACAAGATAAGGCTTAGTATGCAGCTCTCAAGAAAACGGTCAAGAAAACATTGCCATTATTTCGCGTGTGTGTACAAGGAATTTTGACATATTTTATACCTCACAGCCTGTTGCCTCACTCTTTCCTCAAGAAATAATGGAACGGGCATATATTTCTGTCGCAAACCTGAGCTGCCTTGTGCTCTTTTTTCACAAAAAACTTTAGAAAACCGTAGTAGAAAGCGTAGCAAATTTCTTAAGAACTGCGTACTGCCTTAAGGAAATTTGGCTTAAGAAAATTTCTTAGCCATTTCTTGTACGTCATTTTATATGGAGTTTATGCTTTTCTTGAGAGCTGCATACAGGCCTTTAGGAGCTATCTATGAAATTAAAAAATTTCTCAAGAACATGCGTTTGTATGTAAATTCCGCCTTCAAAGAGATTTTGGGGAGTGTTGCTGGAGTGACAGTCCTTGGCCAGATATAAATGTGGATCGTTCCGGTTATGTAGACCCGACTGTCGTGGGAACGATTTCCGGGATTGTTTGACTCTCGCTTAACGATATATAACTTGTTGAAAATTAGTCATCGGCATAGTCGTCAATTTCCTTTGAATGCTAAGAAAAGTGTTGATCGGGATGTAAAAGTTGAATTTTTCGCTTTGCAGTTAACTGCTATAGGTCTGAAATCTTTTTAAAATTTGCAAACTACTTGGTGTTATTAAATGCACGTTTAAGTAGCTAAAAAATTAATTTTTCAAAGTGACGAGAATAAAGGAATATTTCTTGCTTGGAGGATGAAGCAGCCAACTGTTAAAAACATGATAATAGCTCGTACATAAATAAATAACATTTCCTTCAGCTTACGAATACTTATGCGCAAAGGTATCCAAATTTACATTGAGGAAAAATCGAAGTATCCCTCAAAATTAAAGGCGAAAATGTATCCAATGGGATACTTATGTATCAAAACGGCAACACTGATTGTCAAGCGAATAAAGCGAGAAAGCTGTTTAATTAATTCACATATTTATAATTTTACCATGGATCCATACCAACAAATGACGGAACAAGTTAAGAATCAGAACGTTGGGAAAATTACAAAAAAAATCGAGTTCGATAAGTTTTTGGGGCAAATATAACGGAATCATTTTTTGGGGCGAAAATGAAAACTACGGTAGTTAGAAAAGGTCAAATGCAGTGCTTTTTCAAATCCGGAAATCTCGAAAACCATCGCACGGATTCTAAAAATTTTGCTGTCATTTAATAGGAAATGAGAGCCGCTCTAATTGGATATATATGTAAATGTTATATATTTTTTAAAATTTTAGCAAAAATCCAATTTATATAAATAAAAAAACAAAAAATTTTGAACAAACACATTTTTCTTTAAAAATTGCCTTATTAATTATACATATTTAAAGACCAGTATGCAGCCCTTAAGAAAAGCAAAAACTCAAACTCAATATGAAATGACGCACACGAAATGGTTCAGAAATTTTCTTCTGTAAAATTTTTCTTAAAGGCCTGTATGCAGTTCTTAAGAAATTTGCTATGATTTCTACTACGGTTTTCTAATTTTTTTGGTGAAAAAAGAGCACAAGGAAACCCACGCATGCAACAGAAATATATTCCCGTTCCATTATTTCTTGAGAAAAGAGTGAAGTAAGAGGCTGGTGAAGTATCAGTTGTGAAAATTCCTCGAAATAATCGCAATTTTTTCTAGGCCGTTTTCTGGGCCTTAAGGCCAGTATGCAGCTCTCAAGAGAGAGAATCCGTGCGATGGTTTTCGAGATATTTGAATTTGAAACCATTGGATTTGACTTTCGACCTTTCGTAACTACCGTAGTTGTAATTTCCGCCCCAAACAAATTATACCGTTATACTTGACTCAAAAACCTCTATCGACGTCCATACGTTTTTTTTTTAATTTTTGCAACGTTCAGATTCTTAACTTTACCCAAATTAAACTTAGGACTATAAGGAAAAGTATTAGAATAAAATTGTATTTAAAACATATCTATTTATGTTACATATGTACATACATACATACGGGGTTGAAATCAGTTACTGAGCCTGAATTAATCAGTGATTAGATTTTCGAATAAAAATTATAGCACGGCAGTTTTGGTTGGAAATAGTTGAAAATAATGTCGGTCGGAGGGAATATAAGATAAAACAGCATACAAGTATTTGTTGTTGTTATATTTTGACAGTTGGGAAACTTGTTTACATTTGTATTGTCACATACACTAAGGTAAATATAGTGGCGCCTTTGTGCATACAAGCATACATATGTATGTATGTACATATATGAGTTTTTCACAGAGCATAGCAAAATTGCGCACTTTTTCGATTTTCGAATTAATATATACTATCGTCGTTTAAAGTACAATACCGCGTATGTAAGGTCACCAAGATTTTACAGGAGAGTGTAAAAATATATGCTACTCTTGATCAACGGCATTGCAACTATGCTTCTATTTTGCAGTATATGGTCTTATATCGATATATTGGTATGTATCACGATGTATTCTATCATTTTTGGGTATGTATAGATAAGGCCTTATGCCTGGAGCTTCCTATGAGCAAATCTAATTTTTGGCACAAATGTCAGTTACGCGGTTTTGCAAAACGACGATAGCCGGTTTTGCGCTTTAAACGAAGATATGCATTTCTTTGCTGGCTGGTATGCGTATGAAACGTTGTTTCAACACATGTACATACATACATAGGTATTTCGTTTTTATAAAATACTATGTGGTTGGCATCATGTTTGAAAGTTGATGTGGCTGCGCTGATTGTGGCGACCTCACACTACCTACATACATACGTGCACAACAGGGTGGAAAATTAAGGTCGCTGGGTCCCAAATTTACAAGCACTGATTTCGTTGAAATTCTAAGAGCCTGCATACTGAGTATTTTCTGTCTCTATAGCAACCCTATAAACATTTTGGCAAACGTTCGAAAAGTACCTTCGATATCCAATGTGCATATCGAACTGAGAACGAACTCATAATCAACCTTGGTTTTGCAACGTTCAGAGTAAATTTGAAATACACTCGAAATGGGTTCGAAAAAAAATAAAACCATAGTAACAAGAGAGAAAGTGAAATCCAGCCCATTCTCGAAGGATACTATAAGACAATCGCTCTCTCACAATAAAATTTCAATTCGATAATGGGCTGGATTTCGAATTCCTAACGAAGGCAAAATACATTGGATAACGAAGGTGCCGTTTTGCTGGAGAATGGCTTAGTTCTCGAATCGAATACTAACCTATTGCACATTCGTTATCGAAGGTAAGACTCGAAAAAAAAGATTGGTTTTCCAATCATTTTCGAATTGCTAACCAAGCCCAATGTTTATTGGGAATATACATACTTGTCGCAGACGGGTGGTCGGTACTTTTGAAAGAGGTTTGCATCTCAAAACTGGACTCCAAAGACTGAATAATATAAGAATTCATGATCACTTATAATTTGTTTAGAAAAATAATGGATCAGTTGAATCAAATGCATGCCTGCGTCACAGTGACTTCGATGTTCAAAACATCGTTGAAACTGACATCGTTGTATCGTCTATTTAGCGACATTAGAAAATTGTAAACGTTGATGGCAAGCAACGAATTTTAAACCGGTATTATAGATGTTTCAAAAACATCGTTTGCCCTATCCCTATCTCCAGTCCAACTCTAGACACCATATCGACAGTATTATTCCACAGAGCGCTTGCATATATGGAGCACTAACCGTCAAAAAAGCCGATTTTTTTAAATAATTTTTTAGATTTGGTTTATTAGTTTTTTTATAAAAGCCCAGCTCATTATATAACAAACCACATTTCAAACGTTGTACAAAAATTACAAAAATCAACAAATTTTCACCAAAATTAACCAGTTTCCTCTCTTAATGAATGCACGTGTGATAAAATTAACTCCGCCTGTTAATTTTTACATACCGAATTTGTTGCGTAGAGCAAAATTACACGTAAAGTGTTTAAAATTGAGTGAATATGAGAACTTAAGTTTCATTAATAGTAGGAAATGTATTATTACTTTCAAAATTTTAGTAATTCTAAACATTTCATGTATGTATATATTTCATCTAATGTTCAAAATCAAATCTTTAACATCTTATGCGTATATTTGCACAGATTCGTGTTGAAAAATAAACACTTTTAAGTAGCAGTTTTACATGCAATTTTTAGATAGCATTTGTAGCACCATTTGATTTTAAACCAGCATTTCATTGTGTCTGCTGTCCTCATTTCAGAAATGCATTTTTTCTATGAAACACTTCGCAATTATTTTTAGTTGAATTCAGTTGCTCAAAATTTTGGCAACATGGTGGCTGAAATGAAAATGATAAAAAAAATACGCACTAAATACATATGTACAGGCGTACAGTGTCGGTGAAAAAAATAACACCACCGTCCATATTAAGACAATCTACTGCATGAAATATGTACAGTGGTCCACAAAATAATAGGAGTGCGTTATTTTGGTCAGTTTTTGCTATTTGCCTTTTGTTTACTTAATGTTTATTATTTTTATGTAAAAGTCAAGCTGGGTATACAACAAACAACGAATAAATTCATATTTCATTCTTTGTACAAAAATTATTAAAATTCTGTAAATTTTCACCAAAATATCAAACTTTTAAATCAGAATCTTCAGAGAAAATTCTGGTATTCAGTTTTATAGCCCATTCAATTCTAGTCTGAAGAAGTGCAAGTTTCAAGCTGCTAAAAAATTCCGTTGATTTTTGGCAATTTTTTTTTTTGGCACTGCCCCATATAAAAGAAAAGTGTCGAACATACTTTGTATGGAAAAAACGTGAAATATCTTCAACCGAAAAAATTCTCAAAAATCAAAGGAATTTTTTAGCAGCTTGAAACTTGCACTTCTTCAGACTAGAATTGAATGGGCTACAAAACTGCATACCAACATTTTTTCTAAAGATTCTGGTTAAATAGTTTGAAATTCTAAACAATCTAAATAAAAAGCGTAAAATTTGAATGAAAATTTGGCAAATTTTCATAACGAGCTACACTTTCATAAAAAATAATAAACATTAAATAAAAGAAAGGGAAATAACCGAAATAATGAAAAATACCTCTACCGTACTTATATTTTCGATACTGTATATTTCAGCTAACAGTTGCGCAACACATTTTCATTGAGAAACTAGTATAAGGCAGGCAGCTTTTCAGTGCAATTTGTTTTGCATTACATATCATACATATGCATGTACATGCATGGGTATATAGATAAACAGGTACATTGCCATGTACAAAATGAATAATAATTTCTGAAATGCGCTTATTCTGAAAAAAGGTGTAGTTGTAATTTTAAATAATTTTGTATTATGTAGCTGGACGCATATAAATAGGTACATATACATACATACATACTTGTACATACTTCAACATACTTTATAGTCTTGGCCTCATGTATGTACATATGTATGAATGTAAGCATCCATGTACAACAGCTTCGCACAATGCGAAATGTTGCCTAACCAGCCGAGTATTCAAAGAAATTTTATTTGGCTGACGTGTTGTTCAAGTTAAAGCCTATGTATGTATGTACATACATATGATGTACGTAAGTACGTTGAATAGACTACAACTAAAAAACTGGGGAATGTTATCAGATTAAAGATTATACATACATATATATAAATGTATATACATTGACGTAGCATAAATATACTGGGTGGCGCCGAATGAGCTATATGGTTTGAATTCTTTATAACCTTTTTTAATTATTATTTTTTATTTTTTTTTCAGAAATTTGAAGAATTGGGGAATTAAGTATGAATCATTACACGATCGAACAACGTGCACAAATAATTGAATTTTATTTTTTAAAAAACGGTCTATTGTGTTGACACAAGCGTGCATATCGTCGTCATTTTAATGTGCGCATTGCACCCACAGCGTCAGCAATAAACCATTTGATTGGAAATTTTCGTCAACATGGGTCTGTAAGAACCCTGTCCTGGTGCCGGAAGAACACCTATCGTGCACACTGCTCAAATATTGTAACGTGTACGGGAGAGCGTGCAGCGTAGTCCATCAACATCAACAAGGAGGCGTTCGACACAACTTGGTCTAGGTCGTCAGAGTTGATCTTAGATTCCAATATCAACTTTAGATTAACGCCTACCAGCACGGCTTAACCAGTTTCCGTGAAACAGATTTACTCTGATTTTTTGGGGATATTTGAAGAAAGAGTGTACGTTAACAAACCAAGAACCATTCTCCAACTCCAAACCAACATTCGAAATGAAATCATGGCCATTACACATTACGAAATTCTGCGAAAGAGTTATGGAAAATATGCTAAAAAGAGCACGTATGTGCGAAGCAGAAAATGGACATCACTTACAGGATATATTTTTCAAAGCTAATTGCAAAAAATTCTCCAATAATATA
>NW_016158912.1:0-5910 GCF_001687245.7 Rhagoletis zephyria | reverse complement strand
CTGTATTTAAAAAAAATTATAATAATCGCATAAATAAAAAAGTTATAAACCATTTAAACCATATAGCTCATTCGGCGCCACCCTGTACATAGTTATATATGTATGTCCATATTTATGGCCTTATTCATTAAAAAATAAATATATTTAAAGAGCTCTAAAAATAACATTTTCATAAAAGTTTTCGATTTATAAGCAGTTACTTTTCTGTATTTTTTTTTGAATTTGGGTGTAAGTCTGTTCGAATTGATCTCCAATTTAAAATATCCAACAGCAACTTGCAGGAGAATAACGAACGATTCTCTCAAATTAGAAAATATCCAATATAGTAAGTGAACGCAAAATTGTCAAAAACTTCCTGATCGGAGTGTTGTTTACATGCAAAAGCATAAAACATAACACTTGAAAAGTATGAAAGTAAAAATATGCCATTTAGTTATAAAATCTAAATAAATACTAGGCAATTTTTGCAAATTATACGAATCTGTATTTAAAAGCCTGAAAGTTTGAATTTCCTAATTTGTCCACTAAAAGGTTAAAGGAGCAACCTTTGCAGCAACAAAACTTTTTATTAAGTTCTCCACTCCAAAGGGTATAAATGGTTCACTACTGACAGTAACGATCTAACGAACGAAAAAAGCCATTTTCTCAGAAATCGAAAAAAATGGCAACACAAAATATGGTGACATAAGATCCCAAGAAACTAGCTAAAATTTCGCAGTAAAGTTAAGAAAAATCCAATAATCTAGTTATCAGGTGGTCTGGCTAAAAATTATTATTCTCTAGTGTATGTATTTTGTTTTTATAAACTGAGTAAAAATTATAACCGCAACCAGATAAACTGATAACTAGGCAGGGACGAATATCTCAATGAGATTTTATCACCAAAACCATTGCAATATTTTGACACATCTGGCACATAATGGATTTTTACAAAAACCAAAGATATCTTTCTTATGTTTTACTGTATTACTATAGTAACGAGAAAAAGTGGGGAATGCTTGCATCATTGATTTGTTAGTTTGGGGTTGAAACACTTTTTGCAATTCCCAGAACGATGTTGTTATTGATATTGACGTTGTTGTCGTTTGGCTCAGTAACTTAAATTTGTTGAGCAGCTCTGATTTAGACCATAGTGCAAACGTTGGAAATCTAGCTCTTATTTGCTTTCTTCCCAAACATTTGGAGTTATAGCACACAAAAACGAAAAAAAACTTATTATATTCGTGAAACTATGGGCAACATGTAGTAAAACTGCGTTTTTCTCTCTGATGTCGGGGTTTTTAAAGGTCTTAGAAATTTCAAAGATATGATTTATTAAAAAAAAAAACATTTAAAAAATTCAGTGCATTTAGAATAACAATGGGCATCAAATAAAAGAGATAATTGCATAGATTAAACTAAAGATAACATTTTTTGGTGCATAAGGACGTTTGGGTATGAAAAATGGCCTTTTAAAATTTTTTCTTTGGATATCATTAAAAATGTTTAATATTTATTTTATACAAATGTGTATGTTAAGTATCAGTATCTATACACATGACCACATCCTCGAATTTCGTCCTTCTTATTTTATTAGCATAAAAGACAAATCAATTGAAAGCTTAGATATTTTCAATACCTTTTCTTACTTGTGAACCAAACAATTTTAATGTTGTTCGCCAGTTGGAATAGGTTGGAAACCACTGTTATTGACCATAGTGCAAACGTTAGAAAATTAGTACATATTTGCTTTCTTCGCAAACATTTGAAGTTATAATAAGTTGACTTTGATCAGCTGTTTTTCTTGCTGGCAAATTGCTGCTACTAAGGCGTTTTCTTTTCTCGAAAAAAAGATGTCACCTTCTTATATGGCAACATTATCCGAGTTCAACATTTTAAAGAAAGAGCACGCAATATGCATGCGAAGATGCTGAGAACAAAACACGGAGACTTGACAGCCCTGGCGCAGGGCAGACTAAATGCAACATTATTTCGAGAAAAGAAAACGCTATAAGAATTTGTAACTTCCCCTTCACTGAACTGTCACTTTGCTCTAAAAATTTCCTCTTTGGGAATTTTTCGCGTACGCGCACCCCAAATCCTGATAATATTTGATGATTGTCAAGAATTATCAGGATATCGAGTAGACTAATTTATTCAAGTTTCTAACGTGAATTTACAAAATAATTACTCCAATGATAATCAGACTCGTATCGATATTGGTCTGTACATTGTTTAAAATATTTATTGCCCCAAGTATTTTTTCTTTTCAATGTGTTTTAAGCTTCCCATACACAAGCCGTTATTACGATTTCCTTGTCTCATTCTTTATACAGTAGAATGTCGTGTGATTCATTACACGCTAGGTTTTTTTTTGCACTACACCACGCTTAATTTTAACTTTATTTATTCCAAACTGAAGTGCACTTCGTTCAAGACCTTGTGGCTAGCATTTTTGCCGGTTGCCTTATCGCCTTTCGCTCCCGGCAAATTGTGCCACATGTGTATGCTTTTCTGTTTTGCTTTTTCTCTACTTGCTGGCTGCCATTGTTAATTTGCAATTATTCAATAGCATTTGCTGTTTTGACTTTATACTTTCCACAAACTTCGCAGCCGTTAGCAGGTCTGTCATTCACACACATTTCTGTGAAGGAATTGGAATAAAAAGTATGACATTTAAAGCAAAACTGAAGAGAAAAAGCTGCTGGTAGCCACTTGTGGAAATGGCGTTGATGCATTATTCCATTTAGTAAATTTCTAGAGGGGGAAATAGTTTATAATTAATAAGTGTTCCGTTATGTTGTAGTAGTCATTTCCTAATTAATAAATTAGGTGCGGTAATGAGGTACATACATACATACATATCGTCATCTGAAATGCAAAAAGACTTAACAACATCGTAAATGAAATGGAAAAAGTCGTGACTAATCAGCCTCTTTGCGTAAGTTGTAAATTAGGCTAAATTGTTAATTTTGAATTTTTCATTAGTTATGACTTTTTACATTTCAACGATGATGTTTGTTACGTCTCTCTGCATTTCAGGTGACGATATGTACATATTTACGTATGTATGTTTGTGTGTATAAACACAAGTGCATGGCGACTATGGCTGAATTAATGTCATATTGCTGAAACAAAATTCATGAAAATAGATTTTTGGCTAGAAAGATGTGCTTGTCGATTTTTTTTAAATATAGCCCAAAGTTTGAAGCTTGGATGTACACGGGTTTTGTTAAATATTAAACTTAAATTTTGTAAAAAATAACCAAAATTAAATAATCAGCCTTATCATGAGTTTCATTTTTTCCGAACCGGTTCACTTTTCACTCTTGGTTTCCATGGTTTTACTATGGGCGGATGACATATTTACCGGTGAACTTTTTTCAGGCGAAACTCAGGATAAGGCAGAATATGTTCGAAATATGTATAGTAGGCCTCGGAAAAAATGTACGTACTCGATCGAATTGTTCCACCAGGAGCTTGATAGGATTGAGATTAGGGGACGGCGGCGGCCACAACATGACTTTGAGATTACCCTCCTCTTCACAAAATATTTAAGGTGTCCTTGCATATTTTGGCTGATTATTTCGCGTCACTGTGTTGCTGAGAAATTAACCCTTTATTAATAAGGCATGATCCACAAGGCAAACCGTTATCCTTGAGAAAGTTAAAATATCCCTCTTTTCTTAAACTTCCTTCAATTTTGACTATGCCATCACCCCATGTTAACGTTACTTGCACTTACCTGAGCTCTTAACTGCAGTTAAGCTCTTGGTGGAAATCGGCTATTAGACTCATCACTCCATTCGATTTAGCCCATTCCAATCTTTATTTTTTATTAGCTATTCTAAGGAGAGGTTTCTTGACTGATACACATCCATGAAGTCCACCCTGAGAGAGTAGTCTTTTAACAGTTGAAACACCTATCGGTTTACTTTGTGTGCTATTGATATCTACAGCAATTTCTGCCACTGTGAGGCGTCTATTCCGCTTGGAAGTTGTTACCAAATGCAGATATTCTGTACTGGTCTTCCAGGACGATTTTTGTTCTTCGCACTTTCAGAAATTTAACGGTATAATCTATCTTGGCGCTTTGATATTTTTAGTACTCCTTTTTAGCTAGCTAGCTTTAGTAGCCTCGTGAGGCTATTCGTGCTGTTAAGTGCACAAAGGTGCGTAAAATCGCTTTTGAAACTGTAAGTCAAGATTTTGGGGGTGTTTGTTGGTAGTAGCTGGAAACCCGACTTAGTCGTGCTATGCTTTCAAAAACATCAAACCCGCCAAAAATTTGTATGCATTATTTTTCGTGATTTGCGTTTTCTATCAATTCAAGTTTGAGGAAATCGCCATAATTCATATATATTTTTTCTCACAGGTCATACTTCAACATTTATATTTATATTATAACTTTGGTCCGATGTTTGTAAGTACCAGAATAAGAAGATATAGACCCATTAAAATTTATACTTAAATGATCAGAACGTCGAGCTGAGTGGATTAAGCCATGTCCGTCTGTCCGTCTGACCGTCTGTTTGTATGCATTCTAGTCTCTCAGTTTTCCTGATATCCGGTTGAATTTTGGTAGGTGGGTGCATTTTTATAATGTTTAATTCATTTGTCGGAACCGACAGAATCGGACCGCTATAACATATAGCTCCCATACAACTGATTGTTCAGATATGAGATCTTTCGTTACAACTCCTCCAATTATGTAGCTAGGAACATGAAATTTTGCAATACTTGCACCCATTATCAACAGAAAGTTTACAGTAGAATGAACAAAGATCGGGTCACCACAACCTACTTATGCCTCCATACAACTGATTGTTGAGGTATGGGGTTTTACTGTAAAACTCCTTTATTTGGACAGCTAAAACCGATAAATTTCGTAGGCTATTTTATAAATAATAATACAAAATCTACTGAGAAAATCATCAAAATCTATGCTGTAAGTATAAGCTTTATCTCCCATTCCACTGATTGTTCAAATACTAGTTTTTGCGATATATCCCCTTTATGTAGGAAGCTAAACCCATTAAATTGTGTTACCGGTTTACATACCAATCACACAGCAGTGAAAATCATTTAGATTGGTGCTATATAAGGTATATCTTCCCTACCTCTGATTGTTTAGATACAATTTTTTATATATGTAACTCCTCTATCTACATATGTATGCTGTGAATATATACATTTTTTCAAATGCAGTTCTATTAAAGTACAATTTTCAGATGTTCATGAAAGGTATGAAGCCTTCGGCATAGCTGAAGACAACGCTGCTCTTGCGTGTTTTCCAATCCACTCGTGATCATCTCATCATTACCGTACAACATTTGCTCTCAAACCTAAGTATATGCATTTTTCATTTATTAAATTGTTACAACATTAATCAGTCGACCATAGATCCTCATTTTTTCTCGTTCTTATTTATTCGTCTTTCTTGCTTAATTTTTACACGCCACTAATGTCTGCGTTTGCGCATAGCATACTTAGTATAAAAGAAACCACAAAAACAAACAAAGGGAGGGAGTTGAACACACAGAAATGTTGTAATATTCACTTTCATTCATTAGTGCCATGTGGTCAGAAGAAGCCATGCCATGAGGCATGTACTACATCCATGCAGACAAGCAAACATCTATGCAAACTTCTGTTTCGAGTCAAGTATGTACTATATATGTACATACATATCGTCGTTTAAAGTACAAAACCGCGTATGTGAGGTGGCATAAATTCAGGGCGAATGGATAAGGATTGAGCCAAGCGCTTGTGTGAACAAATCCAACTTTTGGCAGCAAATGTCAGTTACGCGGTTTTGCAGAATGACGATACGCGGTTTTGTATGTACATACATGCCAAGTACTTGCTTCACTTAATTTACTCATTGCTTATTTTTACAATACCACCGCTGAATCAATTGTAAACAACCCA
>NW_016158911.1:96147-104527 GCF_001687245.7 Rhagoletis zephyria | reverse complement strand
TTTGGTCAACCGTGAGGTCACTGTCTAATCCGACGAAGCACGACGACAGGGTCGNGATGTATATCGGACCCACGTCCAAACTTCCCTGTCGAAGCGGCTGTTCTAGCCGATGCGCGTGATAGCCTTCGTCAGGCCGATCCCGGAGATCCCCGTATCAGGGATCTCAACGCGGAGATTCGGCAACTAGTAAACGTACATAAGCAGAAGAAGTGGGAGGAGCATCTGAAGACCTGTAATTTCACCTCTGGTGTGAGCAAGCTTTGGTCAACCGTGAGGTCACTGTCTAATCCGACGAAGCACGACGACAGGGTCGAAATTTCCTTCAGCGACCATGCTTCTTCGGACCCGGAGCGATGCGCGAGCTATTTGCTAAGATGAACNGAAATTTCCTTCAGCGACCATGCTTCTTCGGACCCGGAGCGATGCGCGAGGTATTTGCTAAGATGAACAACAACAAGAAAAAATTAAACGGTTTTCCTGACCTACGGAGAGCGATGTCACCAACCTCGGCTATGGCTTTTGTGAGTTCTGCGATTGTTGACAATGCACCCTCACTTACTCCAGCTGAGGCGGATAATAATTATACTTCGGATGCTTTGCCGTCGGTTTCTCAACAAATGCGAACTGCATTATCAGCTAATATGATAACAGCAAACAATGCTTCTTCTTCTTCTCCGGCTGATGTGAATAATGCCACTTCTGTCGCTGTGTCATCAGCTTCTAAACAAATGCCTTCGGCTTTTGAGAGTTCTGCGATTGTTAACAATGCACCCTCACTTACTCCAGCTGAGGCGGACAAAAATGATACTTCGGATGCTTTGCCGTCGGTTTCTCAACAAATGCGAACTGCATTATCAGCTAATATGATAACAGCAAACAATGCTTCTTCTTCTTCTCCGGCTGATGTGAATAATGCCACTTCTGTCGCTGTGTCATCAGCTTCTAAACAAATGCCTTCGGCTTTTGAGAGTTCTGCGATTGTTAACAATGCACCCTCACTTACTCCAGCTGAGGCGGACAAAAATGATACTTCGGATGCTTTGCCGTCGGTTTCTCAACAAATGCGAACTGCATTATCAGCTAATATGATAACAGCAATCAATGCTTCTTCATCTTCTCCGGCTGATGTGAATAATGCCACTTCTGTCGCTGTGTCATCAGCTTCTAAACAAATGCCTTCGGCTTTTGAGAGTTCTGCGATTGTTAACAATGCACCCTCACTTACTCCAGCTGAGGCGGATAATAATGATACTTCGGATGCTTTGCCGTCGGTTTCTCAACAAATGCGAACTGCATTATCAGCTAATATGATAACAGCAATCAATGCTTCTTCATCTTCTCCTGCTGACGTGAATAATGCCACTTCTGTCGCTGTGTCATCAGCTTCTAAACAAATGTCGACTGCGTTATCAACTGCATTGGCTACGGTTACTAATACATCTTCACCTTCCACTGCTGTTATAAATGCTACTCACAATGCTTTGCCATCTGCATCTAAACAACTGCCAACTGCTTCGTCAGATATATTAAATGCTTCTACCCAGCCGCAACTCGGGGCTGATTGGATTACTGTGCCGCGAAAGAAAGTGCCCAAGCGGAGAAATGTCGTGGTTGGCCGTAATGAAAATAATGATATGGGAGTATTTTCGTGTTTTAAGTGGCTCCATTTATCATCGTTCAAGCCAACGGTTTCGGAAGTCGATATTATTAATTACGTGTCGAATCAAGTCATCGTTGATAAGCAACAAATTGCCTGCTATAAACTTGTAAAGAAGGATACAAATGAGACAGCACTTAAATATATCAACTTCAAATTGGGAGTTCCTGAACATGTATTTTTTAATTTGCTGAAGCCAGAAATCTGGCCAACAAATGTTACTATTCGACAGTTCCGTTTTTTTTCAAAAACAGGGAGGGCAACTGCCCCCGGCATAGTTGCTTCTCCCAGGCCGAACAAGCACATTAAACTCTATTTTGAAAACGCCTCTGGACTCCGGACTAAGGCCGATACTGTCCGAATGCTAAGTGCGCACTTGGAGTATGATATTTTTGTTATCGTTGAGACTTGGCTCAATGCAAATTTTTTCGATGCGGAGTTTTTCGACCCGAATCAGTACGATGTCTTTCGTAAAAACAGAGATCCCATTAAAACTGGATGTAGCCGAGGTGGGGGAGTTATGATTGCGGCCCGTACTAATCTCCAAGCTTCGTTTCTACCTCTTCAAAATGAAGACACTATCATCGATCAACTTTGTGTTCGTGTCAGTGGTTCCCTTGGATTGCTGTATATTTGCGCCTCTTATATACCTCCACTTAGCTGTGCTAACTTATACATGTCGCATGTTGACAATGTGTTAGCTCTTCATCGTAATATTGGGGACAACCAACTTTGTGTGCTTGGTGATTTCAACTTAAGCAATGTAAGCTGGTCGTTTTTCGATAATAATTTATTCTTTACTCCCTCAAATGTACAAAGTTCTGTTGAGTCATATGTTATTGATAACTTTTTAAGTATTGGCCTTACTCAAATAAATGGCCACGGCAACAATATGAATCGCCTTCTAGACTTAGTCTTTGTAACGTACAACATAAACTTTGTAATTTCGAAACCTTCTTCTTCGATATCCCCACCCAATTCATACCATTTACCATTGGTTTTAGATATTGAATTTTTTGAATTTTTCGAAGATTCCCTAGTATACAGGGCTGTTTCATTTAACTATAATCGCTGTGACTTTGCCTCATTGGATACTGCGTTGGGTGAATTACACTGCGATAACTTGTTTAAGGATATCAAAGTTGAAGGTTGTTTTAATTTATTCAAAACCCACTTATCTGATCAATGTTCTAAATATGTGCCAATTTTTAAACCAAAAATGTATAAACTTCCTTGGTTCTCAAAGGATTTAAAGCGTCTAAAAAATTTGAAAAATAAGTTTTATAAAAAATTCAAATCAACCAAAAAGCAATGTTTTTTCAGAAAATATCGTTACTATAAATCAGAGTTCTTAAAGTTAAATAAGAAGCGCTACAAAAATTATATCCGTGATTTCGAGTCGGATATTAAAGTACGTCCGAAGCATTTTTGGTCCTATATCAGTTCCAGGAAAACAGGCTCGAGTATACCCAAAACCGTTTTTTACAAAAAAGATAATGCTACTTCTGTGTCTGAGGCTGCAAATTTCTTTGCGGATTTCTTTTCGGCCAACTTCGTATCTGATAATGACCTGTCTGTGGATGACCTATCAAATATCCGTAAAAATTTCCCTAAGAGCACGTCTTCTACTCTTGATGTGGGTTCACTTACTCTAACAGAAGACGATATTATTGAGGGTATCAAAAATATAAAAAGCTCGTCTCACATGGACGTAGATGGTTTTTCAGCTATCTTATTCAAAAACTGTGTTTCTCTAGTGATGGTTGTCGTGTGTGGTGACATCAAAGAGATGTTCCACCAAGTGCTGATACAACAAGATGATAGATGCGCTCAAAGGTTTCTGTGGCGTGGTGGTGATGCTACAAACCCACCGGATGTTTATGAGATGTGCGTCATGACGTTTGGTGCTGCCTGTTCGCCGTGCGCTGCGAATTATGTCAAGACGATTAACGCGTTGGAGCATCAGAGCGAAGATGGCACCACCGCCCGCGCTGTGAAGTCGATATTGGACCATCACTATGTCGATGACTTCGTCGACAGTTTCAGTTCGGAGGAAGAAGCAATCGCGGTGTCAAAACAGGTGCAAGCGATTCACATGAAGGCCGGGTTTGAGCTCCGCGGCTTCACGTCCAATTCGTCGAATGTAGTAGCTGCACTTGGTGGTACTGATGTCACACGTCCGATTTCCAAGAAAGAAGGCGCGTTGGTTGAACGTGTACTTGGTTTATTTTGGCAGTCGCTCAGATTGCTTTGGGTTTAAGCTGAAATTCCATAACGTTGATGCAACAGTGGTGAATGGAGTTAGGCGCCCTACTAAAAGAGAACTCCTAAGCGTCGTCATGTCAATATTTGACCCCTTAGGACTACTCAGCAACTTCGTTATTGGCGCCAAGCTACTCATGCGCGAAGTGTGGAAACATGAAATCCGTTGGGACGAGCCGTTGCCAAACGCTGTTAATGCCGCGTGGGAGAAGTGGCGTATACAACTACCAGCGGTCGCCAACTACTCTATACCTCGTTTTTATTTCAGCAATGGTGCGCCTCATAAACTCCAGCTCCACGTCTTTGTAGACGCCAGTGAAGATGCCTTCGCTGCGGTTGCCTATTGGAGATGCCAAAACTCGTTGGGCAAGATCCAAGTGACATTCGTATGTGCAAAGTCAAAATGTGCGCCAATCAAGACTCTTACCGTACCACGGCTAGAACTTCAGGCCGCGGTTTTGGGCACTCGTCTTATGCACTGCCTTCGTGAGGAGCATTCCGTTAACATAGAAAACTGCATTCTGTGGAGCGACTCGAAGACGGTGATAAAATGGATCCAAAGCGAACATCGGCGTTACAAGCCCTTTGTGCAGCACAGGGTGGCAGAGATTTTGGCAGCCACAAGCATTAAAAATTGGAGGTGGCTACCCACCACACACAACGTAGCCGACGAAGCCACTCGGACCAATGATCACATCGATTTTAGCTCAACAGCGCGTTGGTCATGTGGGCCCCAGTTTCTACAACGGGAAGAGGATGATTGGCCTTCTGAAGACACCATTGTTACCAGTCATGCTGAATCTGATGAAGAACTTCGCCCCAAATTCGCCTTGGTCATTGTGAGTTGTAACCTTTTGGATTTTAAAAAATTTTCTTCTTTTAATAGATTGGTAAGAGCGACTGCTTGGGTTTTGCGTTTCGTTGACAACTGCCGTTGCCGTGTTCAGCCAGTCAGATGCTATGGTTTGACTGCGAAAGAGGTCGAAAATGCCAAACGTCTTTTATGCCGCATAGTACAGCGCGAAGTTTATGCTGAAGAGTTCCAGTCGATTGAGAAGGGGCATGGCATCGCTCGTAACAGCACACTGTTACAACTTTCGCCGTACGTAGACGAGGAGGGCATTCTCCGTGTTCAGGACGTGCGCTGAGTTGGCTCCCAATCAGCACACGACGCCCCATTATTTTGCCGCCTGGACATGTCTTCACAAAACTGCTGGTATTGCACTATCACAGCGTCATGTGTCACCAGAACCTGGAAGCGACGATTTGTGATATTCGCCGCAGTTATTGGGTGCCACGTCTAAGAAGTCTGTTGCGCAGCGTGATAGCCAGCTGGCCGTATGCCGTGTGAACAAGGCAACCCCAGTAGCTCCATTGATGGGACCGCTTCCTATGGATAGGCTTACTCCATACGTGCGGCCATTTAGCTACACGGGACTCGACTACTTTGGCCCAGTAACCGTCACCGTTCGGCGCAGCACTGAGAAAAGATGGGTGGCGCTGTTTACATGCTTAACTGTGCGAGCTATCCACCTGGAGCTGGCCCACGACTTAAGCACCGATTCATGCATTATCGCTATACGCAATTTCGTTGTTGATGTTGTTGTTGTTATAGCGGCTACAACAACCCCGCCCAGGACGGTTGGTATCTCAGTCGTTGTCGTCAAGTTCCACTAACGGCAACCCTAGGAAGCGTGCAGCTTCTGTGGGGTTTGTCCACAGGGACAAGGCCGTTAGGGTTGTCGGGTTTTCCGGGCATGCGAAGAGATGTTTCGAGTCATGTGGGGTCTCTCCGCATGCCGGACACTCATTCAACCTACTCAGGTAGGAGTTCAACCTGCTGCAGTAGCCGGAGCGAAGCTGTGCAAGTGTTGTGCGGGTCTCCCGAGGCAGATGAAGCTCCATTTCGTCTATGTCCGGGGGTGGTATGCCTAGAACGGCATTCACAGGTCTAGAGTCTACATAACTCGAGACTGAGTCCCTGTGAATCCCGTTCAGGGCCTGTCGGTAAGCTCTCGGGTCCAGAGGTTGCTTGATAAACCTCTGGACTTCGTCTGTCAGTTCATATAGATGCCTCCTGACGTGCCTAGGCGAGGGCTCCTCTGCAAGCAGCTGTCTGCTTGGGTGGCCACTTCTGTGGCTCCCGACCAGGAACTGCTTGCAGAGCATTATATTGTGCTCCTTTACGGGGAGCATTTGCGGCTCGCCGTGTAGATGGTGTTCAGGCGACATCAGGAGGCATCCTGTCGCTGTCCTGAGTGCGGTGTTCTGTACAGTCTGTAGCTTCGTCCACTGCGTCCTACTAGTCCCTGGCGACCACCGGCCGGCCTATTGCCTTGTATGTTGCCAGCAACGTTTCTTTGTCTTTGCCCCAAGTACTGCCGGCTAGCGACTTGAAGACCTTGTTGCGGCTCTGTACTTTATTGACAATAGCGGTTGAGTGCGCAGAGAAGGAGAGCAGGCTGTCGAATGTTACTCCGAGTATTTTGGGGTTATTCACCGTCGGAATTGGTGTGTCATCGACGTGAATCCCCAGGGGTAGCCTGACCTCCTTCGTGCAGGTTGTGAACAGGGTCGCGGAGGATTTCGTAGGGGAGAGGGCTAGACACTTTGCAGTGAAGAAGCGAGAAAGTTCGGAGAGATACCCGTTTACTTTCGAACACAGCTCATCAATTCCATTCCCAGTCGCCATGATCGAGCAATCGTCGGCATAAGAGACAATCGAGACTCCCTCTGGTAGTTGAGGGAGCTTTGAAATGTAAAAGTTAAACAGTAGCGGGGAAAGGACACCACCCTGAGGAAACCCCTGTTTTATTTTTCGCTGTTTACTCGTTTTGTCTCTAAACATTACCGACGAATGTCGACCACTCAGATAATATGCCGACCACCGTTTGAGCCTCTGTGGGAGAGAGGAGGCCTCTATATCTTCTAGTAGCGTGGAATGGCAGACGGTGTCAAACGCCTTTGACAAGTCCAACGCTACTAGAATCGTTCTCTCACAGGGACAGTTACGGTTAAGGCCACGAGTTATCTGAGTGTTTATGGCGTTAAGTGCTGTTGTTGTACTGTGCACTTTACGGAAACCATGCTGATGCTTCGCTGGGGTCAAGTGGTTTGTGAAGTACGGGAGTAGAAAGGCCTCGAGTGTCTTCGCTACCGCGGAAAGGAGTGTTATCGGACGATAAGAATCTCCTTTGTTGGCATAGTTTCCCCGGTTTGAGCAGTGGGACCACTCTCCCCACCTTCCAGATGTCTGGGATGATGAGAGTGGCCATTGACAAGTTGAGGACCTTCGTTAGGTACGCTACCCCCGCAGGACCCAAATTTTTCAGCATCAGCATGCATATTCCACATATCCAGTTAATATCCGGATGTTCAGATCTTTATTTATTTATGTCTAACAACTAACTATAGTTAAAACAGACATTAAGCAGAATATTAAATATAACTATCTGTCATTATGATAAATTGTCTACTTAAAAATTGGATTTACAAGAATTACTTACATATGAAAGAATTCAAAAACCCAATCTAGAATTTCAAACAGATTAGAAATTAAAAAATGTACATGATCTTAATGACTGGACATAAGAAATCTTTCCAATTCTAATGTGGTTGCTCTAGTATTGGTAAAGTCTATGTCTAAATATATATATATATAAATTTGAAATGTGATTGAAGTCTGATAAGGTTCTGTTTATTGGCGCGTTTGCACCATAAACCGTTCTACTTAGCCCAACCTTAAACACGTCAAAACGACGCAATTTACGGCTAGGAACATAAAAATGGATTCTCTCATGTAGGGCCGGGCACTCAACTTTTCCCGAAATAATACCCAATAAAAATGCGATAGCCTGAGAAGTTCTTCTATTATGCAAAGTTGGAAGGCTAATTAGCCGACAACGGGATACATATGAAGGCAATGGTTCCGCAAACCTTAGTGAACGCAAAGCAAAGCGTAAAAATACCTTTTGCACCTTTTCTAAACGATTTATATGAACAGAATGATTCGGTCTCCAGATAAACGCAGCATATTCCAGTTTTGAACGCACAAACGCTGTATAGAGCATTTTAATAGTATAAGGATCGGTGAACTCTAAAGAGTGACGTCTAACAAATGCAAGCATGGCAAATGAGTCAGCAATAGTTTTATTTAAGTGCGAAGTGAACGTGAGTTTTGAGTCGAAATGTACTCCAAGGTCCTTAATCTCACTTAACGAGTCAAGACAAACATTTGCAATGGAATAAGACGTTGATAAAGGTACTTTCGACTTAGTAAATGTCACTTTATGGCATTTCCTTATGTTAAGGAAAAGCCGATTTTCAACACACCATGTATAAAGCCTGTCAAGTTGCGATTGAAGTTCAGCCGAGTCATTTATGCATCTAATTTCAGAATATATTATCAAGTCATCTGCAAACATGAGAAAACTAGCATTTGAAAAACAGGAACTGATGTCA
>NW_016158911.1:77593-96122 GCF_001687245.7 Rhagoletis zephyria | reverse complement strand
TTTAGTTCTAATGATATTTTCGAATATCTTAGCAACTGTGGACAATTTACTAATTGGTCTATAATTTTCAACGTCGCATTTGTTTCCAGTCTTGAAAATAGGTGTGATTGATGTTCGCTTCCAGTCATCAATAAATAGACCTTCAGAAAGAGATTTGTTGAATATTAGTAATAATGGCTCGCCCTTACGAAAATGAAACAATATGGATGGCAAGGACCGATATTCTTGGGGGCCCTTCAACAGTTGCGAATTGAGGGAAATTCTGCTTACCTCAGCAGCANGGCAAGGACCGATATTCTTGGGGGCCCTTCAACAGTAGCGAATTGAGGGAAATTGTGCTTACCTCGGCAGCAGCGTCGAAGACCATGCGCAACTTACCCGGTTTGTTGGGGTTAGCGACAGCAAAATGCGGCAAATACCACGTTGTAGGCGTAGACATGGCGGCTTCTACTGGCAGCAGCTTTCGTGCGTACTTCTTTGCGACGTACGAGTCCATAATGCGCTTATACTCAGCGGCGAATCCTGCATCACGACTCATCCTCCGCTCCACACTAACCAATCGTTTTAGCGCCATGTTGTAGCTATCAGGCAGTTGCATGTTGTCCTCTCTCCATATGAGACCTGTTTGGAATCGCCCCTCGACGCGACATGTGGTGGACTTCAAGATCGTTCTGGCACGGACGTCTGCTTTACTCTCTATGGGGGGTGCAACCTAACCCGTGTTGGCGACGAAAGACCACCTTCTTTACCTTCATAGTTATGGACGGCAGACTCAAATGGCAATGATCAAGGCCAATCAACAGTTTGGGCCTGACCCCTGTGTATGGCTGAACCGGCAAATGTCGTATGTGCTTGACATCATGATTCAAGTCGTCGTAGCTTATGCTCTGCAAAGGCAGCTGCAAGTTTGACACAGCATACACGATACGAAGTTTGTGCCGTTTCTCCATACCGACACCACTGATGAACAAATCGACCACAACCGTTGGCTCCTGCGCTGCACGTCCTCCAAACCACTGTATGCTTAAATACTCCTCGCGCCCATGCATGCCCAAGTCACGAGTTAGAGCGCTGTCAATCATCGTAATGGATGACCCTTCGTCTAGAATTGCGTAAGTGTCGACGCGCCTTTGGTTTCCATATAGCGTAACTGGCAGGATGCGGAACAGAAGCTTGCTGTCGGCGGAATTGCAACTTAAAACTGCTGACCCCGCATCTTGCGAAGGCTGCTGACTATGAGGTGACGGCTGCGTTGCTGTAGATCTGTGATGGGAACGTGTGTTTGTGCCAGAAGTGAGCCTGGTATGTGCTTGAGGCGCTGTTGACTGTCCCGGCAAATTTTTAGTGTTCTCCACAGCTTCTTGTAGGAGTTTATGATGTACCCTTCGGCAACCTTCAATGGCGCATGGCTTGCGTCGTTGACAATCGCGTGTACTATGACCTAAATTGAGACAAGCAACACACAATCGATATCGCTTCACATCCGCCCACCTGTCATGCACTGCCGATTCAATGAAGCGCGCACACCCGACCGGCTTATGTTGGCCTTGGNTGTTCTCCACGGCTTCGTGTAGGAGTTTATGATGTACCCTTCGGCAACCTTCAATGGCGCATGGCTTGCGTCGTTGACAATCGCGTGTACTATGACCTAAATTGAGACAAGCAACACACAATCGATATCGCTTCACATCCGCCCACCTGTCATGCACTGCCGATTCAATGAAGCGCGCACACCCGACCGGCTTATGTTGGCCTTGGCATATTGGGCACCTCGATGATCGTTGCGGCTCGACTGTGTGCAAGACGATGCGGTCTTTCGACTCCCTTGGTCGATCTTCAACGGAAATGGTACAAATAACGTTGGCTAATTTGGTCAGCCAATCACTAAAATGTTTCAGTGTGGCATATGGCTGCAAAAACGCTGCAAAACTTGCCCATTCAATGCGCTTGCTCATGGGCAATTTCGATACAAGCTCATCGAGAAATGTTGGGTTCGCCAAGTGTAACTCACCTCCATGGGCAGATTGCAGAAAAACACAAATATTACTAACCTTGGTTGCGAACGGTATGAGCTTTACCATCGCATTCTCAGAAATGGGTGCAATTTCCCTCACCTGCGACAGCTGGCTGCGAATCAGTTGCTCAGGACGACCAAATCGAAACTTCTACTGCTCGATAATATTACCGACGTTGTTAGGGTGGATGAGTAGTGACTTGACTGCTTCACGTGCATCTCCCTTCAGGCACTTCTGTAAACGTTGGTTGTTTTCGAAGTGGCTATACCCATACATTACCGTGGATTCTGTGAAAGCCGTATAAAATATTGGTCAATCTTCCGGCTTTCCACAGAAATCCGGCAAGTCTTGCATTTTTCTGGGCAAGCTTACAACAAAGAGCGGCGGCGAGTAACGGGTGTCGGCTATCTGCGTAAACGGTACTGTACAGTTAGCTAAAGCTGGCGACTGCGATTCTGGCAATTGTACAGTTCCGGGCTGTGCTGCTGTTGGTCTCGTTACTTGCGAAGCTGGAGCCCCGGCGGCAATACTATTGTTGGGTGCACTTGAATTGTTTGGTGCATCCACGTTTACCATTTCACTGCGGGATTTGTGGTCTCTTATTACGGCATGTGCGGCTGACAAACTGCTCTCCAGCATGGCTATGCGCTTCTGTAGATTCGCAACCACACTATCTTGACGCGCTGCTGCCCGAGTGGTGGCTCCGGTGGCACTAGGAGCGGCTTGTAAATCTCCAGCTGCAACGGTGATGGCGGGTGCTTCACTACTCTGGTTGGATTTGGATGAGTTTGTATTCGGCGCGGGAACACTGCTTTCCATAGCTGGCAAACTGGTTGAAGTCGGGCGGCAGCAAACACAAAAAGATAGAGATTAAAACGGCGATTTGCGCAATAAAGCGCAGAACAAATCCAATACAAATTTAAAATACAAATCTCCGGCAAATCCACGTTAAATATGGAGCTGCGAAATAAAGCTATGTCGCCGACCCTGTGGAGCGAATTTAACAAAAACCTTATTTGCGTGTACTAATAGCTCTGGTTCCGATTATTTCTAAAGTAAAATTTATATGTACATATATATAAAATCAGCAAATTAAATTAAAGATATGTAGTACTCACCGCAGTACGTTCTCCCACTTTCCTGGCTGACCGGCGACTCGTCAAAAGTTGTATTCTACATGTATATATACGCATTTTACGCAAACGGTTTTAAACTGACATTTACCGTATATGAATCCAAGCAGCGGGGAAAGGGAGAAAACTCATTGCGATTTACAATAGCAAACTAGGCGAAACGGTAACATAGATGTACATACATAAGTAAATATTTGAAAATACATAAAGCGTGAGTAGAATAAACGGCAGACTTACAAGAACAAATACAAGGAATAACATAAGCAGATAAGCAGAAGGCTGAACATATTAAGTAAATGGATGACAGTTCTAATATATGTACATATGTATTACAGAATATTTAGTATAATATACATACATACATATGTACATATGTACACATATGTAAAAACAAGTTTGAGCAGGGACTCCGCAACAACAGCAAAGCTATAATTCATATAATTGTGGACATTGGTGTTTAAAATTCTTATTATAAAAATAAATAAGTAATTATAAAACTTTCTTTTATTTCAAATTAAATTTTATTTGTTCTCATCATCAGCATCAACAGGCCTTTTCCATTCATATACACATACATATTAAATACTTAGCAATTAACTATGTGAACATTATTAACACACTTTTCTAGTGGTGGAGCATCTTTATATGTATATACGTACGTATGTATGAGAATACGTATGTATATATGTATACCAATACACTTTATCAATTTTCGACATATAAACCACCTTGTATCGGATTTCTTGGATTTCCATCGGCGGTATCCCCTTTGATCGGTTCCGGTTCTGGACGGGGATATGTCATCAGCGACATCTTGCGGTTTTTATCTCNATTTTCGACATATAAACCACCTTGTATCGGATTTCTTGGATTTCCATCGGCGGTATCCCCTTTGATCGGTTCCGGTTCTGGACGGGGATATGTCATCAGCGACACCTTGCGGTTTTTATCTCGGTTCTGAACTTGGATTTCGATCGGCGACATCTTTTGGCGGAGCAGCAGCAAACCTTATAGCGGTTGTGAAACCGGAGCAGCAGCGGTATATGGTTTGCTGCTGCTCCAGTTCCAGAATCAGTATATTTATCCTACTCCCAGAAAAAATCAAAATATTTTATAAGAAATTTGTTGTCCGTTTTACAACGACATTTAAAGCTTTTTATGTTCAAATTGAAAGGATTTCCTGCTTCGCACACTTTTCTCATGCTTTTTTATCGGAGTTATTATTCTGTTGACATTTAAATTGCCATACATTTTATGTCACAAAAATATTACTAATTTTGGTTTCTATTTTGCTATTGCTGAATATCAAAAAGGAATTAATAAATAATAAAAAGTTAGTTGCAATTTTAGTGAATGGTTCTTGCAAGTAATATTATTTTGTGGTTGAAATGACTTGATCGCCGGCTGGAAGTAATCAACTTTTTTGCCAAAACCCAAGGAAAAATAGTTATTCATCATTTTTTTCTTAATTGTGGTAAATTTCCACATCATCACAGCAGCTGGCTGTCAAACTGAAACGAAAAAAGGTAGCAGAACGTTCAGGGCGCAATCTTCTTTTCTATGATTATTGTACTGGTACTTTAAATTTGTCAATTCTGATCTAAAAGTAAACGAAACCTCAGAAACTTTAAATGCACTAAAAATTCACTAATACTTACTTCGGCAAAAATCAAATTTTTTCGCATCTTCCTTATTAGAAGTTATTGTAAATCATATATTTTTATCGCCTTATTCATAAAAAGTAAAAATTTTAAAAAGCTTTTTAAATTGCCGTTTGCAAACATTTTTCAATTTATAAACCTTTTTTAAAGCTATTTCATTTTTTATGAATAAGGCTATTAGAATTTAGCACAATTAAAACATGTTCCCTATCGAAAAATTTATTATTAAGAAAATTGGCTTTTCTCACATTTTCTTTCAACATCCAATTCGACTTTGTTTACTTTTTGTACAGATACATACATATGTCATCGCCGCCAGGACGGCGCAATCTTGAATTCTATCTTTCTTGTCAAATATGCATTTAGATCTAACTGTCATACTACTATTAATGGTAAACATGAATATTCATTAAAATCGTTTCAATTCGTAATAAAAGTAGTTTACATACTTCTAGTCTAAATATATTTTTTTAAATCTTTTTTAATTCTAACATAAATCAACAATCTCAAGATTTATAAAAAATTTGGCTTCAAAAAATACGTTCCAAACCATCCCTGTTGATATCATAATTCAAATGCAAATTAGAATAGAAATTTTGATGCAAAAGTTTTTCTCCGATATTCATCATACAAATTTATCATCTTACTTGTGCGTATGTCGCTCTGGAAAGAAATATATTTTAATTTATGTTTTCTTAAAAATAAATGCAAATTTACCTATTTTTCCACCGGCAGGCACGAATATGGTATTCAAAACAGAAACAATGACAACGAATTTTACACACATTGTAGTATTTTAGCGCAAAACGATAAGTTTCACAAATATTTTAAATTATTGCCTGGAACATACACATTTATCGTTGTTATTGGAAATTCAAGACTTGGCATGCATTTTGAATTTCTTATTTAATCGATTCAAATGAATAAAAACACATTTTCTAAAATATTTCTCAATTTACATTTTAAAGTTTTTCCGGAAACTTGAATGTAACTCTGTGCGGAGAATGAGAGAACTAGAAATCAGGTTTTCTCAGCTGTTTTCGAATCTTAGCGAACAAAATGGCGCTTTCCATACTTGTAAGCCTATACTAGGGAAGCCCAAATCAGCACATATGTGTCGCGGGCGACTGCGCGTGCAAAGCTTTGCACAGCGGTGATTGGCAACATGGTTGCCACAATTGGTAACTTTCTACCAAAATTGGTAACTTTTAAGCGGTTTGGTAACTTGGTAACTTTTATTTCATGTTGGTAACTTTTGCGACCAAACATCTATTTGCATTACCAAAAAAAAATTAATTATGTTTTGCATGTGTTTCAGTGGCAGCACTACTGACACTTCTACAAAATTACTTCGATAAAATTAAAGTTATCTTATATTCGAATACTGGAAATATTTGAATTACAGTGGTAGCACCACAGGANCCATGGAGGTTGGCAGAAAACCTTAGAGCGCGTTCGGCAGAAATATTTTTGGCCGCAAATGGCAAAGCACATACGCCTAAATGTAAACCGTTGCGAAACCTGCAAAGCTGTGAAAGCCACAAACCAAGTGTCCAGACTAGAGATGGGCACGGGCCTAAATTTTCAGGCCCGGCCCGGCACGAGTGCAAAATCAACTTTCAAAAACACGCACAAGCCCGCACGTTAAGAATTTTAAGGGGACCCGGCCCGGCCCGGCCCGGCACGACGGGGAACACGCCCCAGCCCGGAAATAAAGAGCCAACTTTTATTGTATGTATACATATGTACATATTTTTAATTTTGTGTTTATGTTCATACGTCTATTTACTTAAGCGAATCAATATTTTACATCAAAGATTTTTATAATATATTTTCTGGGAAGTAGAAAAAGTGGAAGGTATTTTATGTACAGATATGTATGTAAACAAAACTACTAAGTATCATATATTTTCTATAGGTTTCCAAATATTTCTTTTTTTGCTTTTCTCTTATCAAACGAGTTTTAAATACGTACTATTTTTTTTTTGTATAAAATTTATTGTATTTGTATAAATTTTTAGTATTAGCAACGGGCTTTTTCGTGCCTTTTCGTGCTTTTCTGAAATTTTACTGAACGCCCAGGCCCGCACGAGTTCGTGCTGACAGCAAATATTCCGGCCCGTACCCGCGGGCTTACGCAGGGGCCCGTCGGGCCCCTGCCAAAAGCCCGGCCCGTGCCCATCTCTATTGGAAATACTGCTTGCAACCGCTGTGGTGTAGTGGCATTTATAACTAGATATGAAACTCTTTTTCTCGTGAGAGCGCTGTCAAAGTGTGTATTTTTTATAACATTCTCCAGTAGAGCCACTGTGATGATAACATGTATGGGCATTTATAGAGAAATTTATGGAGAAATTTTTGATTAAACACAGCGAACAAAAGTTGCAATATTTTTCATATCTATTTTATATTTCAGTGTTTATATTGCCAGTAAAATCGCGTTTAGTTACAAATACTGTTTTATTGTAATATTAAAAAATGCGGGAAAAAGAAATCCACTGAATTCAATGTGATGCATTTTCCACACATCAAGTGGTAGCTCGCCACTTGGANAGTGTTTATATTGCCAGTAAAATCGCGTTTAGTTACAAATACTGTTTTATTGTAATATTAAAAAATGCGGGAAAAAGAAATCCACTGAATTCAATGTGATGCATTTTCCACACATCAAGTGGTAGCTCGCCACTTCGAGTGTCAGCTGTTTATCTGACCAGGGATTGGCAGTGCTGCCAAGTACGAAAACGAGTTCCTGGGCGCGCTCTCAGAAAAAATGAGAGAGTTTCATATCTAGTTATCCATGGTAGTGGTAAGCAGTGCGCGCTTCCACTCCGCAGCACCTGGGTTCAAACCCTGGTCAAAGCAACATCGCAAAACATATAGAAAAAAGGTTTTTGCTTAACAGCGGTCGTCCTTGACACACCTCAGAGTGTATTTCTGCCATGAAAAACCTCATAAAAATACAATCGCCGTTCGGAGTCGGCGTAAAACTGTAGGTCCCTCCGCTTTGTGTGACAACATCAAGGCGCACGCCACAAATCGGGGGAGAAGCTCGGCCAAACACTAACATATGTGTAAGCGCCAATCTATTATTATTATTAATACTGCTTGCAACAATAGTACAATAAAATTAGTATACAAAATTCGGCCATCTGGCAATTTTTGGTAGTCCATAAACAAAAAAAAATGTCGCGTACTTTTTACCAGACCCACCTACTGACATGTATTTCGACCCAATGAATCCGAATCTGAGGTCCGTTTGACACGTACAGTAAATTATGAAAAATCGAAAAAATAATTAATAATAATTTCCTCCAAATTGTGGACGCGTCAAACGGGCGGTAAAAGCGCCCGCAACTTTTTTTTGTGGGCCGGTGCTATTATTCCGTGAGTCGCAGGTTCAAATATCGGCACATTCCGAACGAAAAATGACACTGAAGATGGCACAACGCCGAAACCGGCTTTGTCTCCAAACCAAATTTGGCAAGGGATGACCGAAAATCGTTCCACATTACATTATACTCCTACCCTGTCGGAAACACCAACAACGAAAATTAGAAAATCGGCGCATGCAGTAATTAGTTGATAGAAAAATATTTTCTAAAAAAAAACATTATAATTGTCAATGGGATTTTCAACCTTGATAATTTATTAACATAATTTATTAAGAAATTTTAGCTTCTGTGCTAGAACTGGGAGTTCTTGATAAATAATCAATCAATTATAAAAATATTGAATTTATTAAATAAGTGAATCTGGCTGTAAGTATATACACATTTGTTATGAAATTTAGCAGTTTTATTCAGTATATTTTTTTCTCAGTGAAGATGTGAAGATTTTGGTAGTGAAGATTTGGTAACTTTTGGTAACTTTTCTTGAGAGATTTTGGTAGAAAAAAAATTTGGCGAGCGGCAACCATGATTGGCAAGCGCGGAAGCAAAAAGTTATCGGAAGGGGAAAACGAAGTCAACAGAATAGTGAGATTGTATGTGTGACAGTGATGGAAAATGAGTGTGCATTGTGCCATTTTCGGCCCTTTCGGAAGCAGCCGGCACCTTCAGCACAATCGATTGATTTTCGGCACTATTTTTGCGTAACTCAATGCAACTAATAAATATTTCTTTCGGATCCGTTATTAAAAATATTTTTTTTACATTTAATTGTATGTGCTTAAACTGATAAATGTTATAAACATAGAAACGCAAGCAGAAGAATCTCGCTTCCACATTCTGCATATGCGCTTAACATTTTTGTTTAAACAAATTTGTCGAAATTTCATCTGTAAAACAAATATTAAATATCATTTAATATATACTTTAGATTTAAATAATCATTTTTAGTGATGGGCGAGATAGTACATTCAATTCGCGTAGATTTTTGAGAATTTTTTTCGTTGAAGGTGTTACACTTTTTCCTCCATACTGAAATTTTTGTACATCCAATTTGTATAAAGAAAATGCAAAAAAATATTAAAAATCAACATGAATTCTTAGCCGCACTTTCACTTTATAATACTAAAATTGAATGGACCATAAAACTGCATACCGTCATTTGGTGTCGAACACTCATGCGGTGAGAATGTGATCGCGCATTTATTGATTTTATTGCCGTCAACAAGCATTTTCTTAAAAGCGCTAGCACAACCTCACTTACCGAACATTTAACACCAACTGAATGTTCTCGCTGTTTTCGCAAAATGTAGTTGTGTGCGTGAGCCCATCGCTAACATACAAGAATGATAGAATACAAGATTGCGCCAATCGAGCTGAGAGCAACTGGCCGTGACGTCAAAAAATACCAGAATGAGAGAGCAAGACGAACTCGACAAGAAAAAGAGGAAGCATCGACCAAAAGGCAGTGTTGCCAAGTTTTGACTTTGAAAAAGCACCAAATTTTTATTGGTGTATTTTATGGACTTTATATGAATATATAATTTTATTGCAAGGATGCCGATTCAAAAATCAATGTTTCTTGCACAACGGTCGATTTCTTCTGGCATGATTGAAGGTGCTGCCACATATTTCTTTGTCACTTATGATTTACACTGTGCCATGATTTTGTTTAAATTTTTGTAAAATTGCTTACCACACTTACGATTGCTATAAATTTTGCTTAATTTTTTTTAAGATTTTCTAATTTGGTGTCTTCAAACTAAAAACAAAAGCACCAAAAACGCACCAAGCACAAAACTCAAAAATTTTCGCGGTTTGAATACCCACTAAATTTGGTGCGAAAAGCATCAAGTTGGCAACAGTGAATGTAAACAAAAGTATTTTATGACGTCAGCGATTGGGTGGATGCTGTCAAATCGACGAAGAGAGGGTTAGCGGTCCGCGAATGGCGCGACCTTTATTTTCTGGATCGTGGCTAACATACATTCACATCAGTGTTGATATTTAAAATTTTTAAATTGTACCAAATTAATGACAAAAAGTGTAACTTTTTGAGCTTAATTGTACTTTTCACCATTTCCGTAAATGCATTAACTCCATTTTCCCGCAACCAAACAAAACCAATTTTGTTGTCTACTGCAGTGTGTTTATTGTTAAATTCATTGTACAGCTTCAGTTAGTGTAGGCTTAATTTAACGTAACTTATCATTGAGATCTCTTCAGCTAGCCTATAAAGTCATAGCCTGTCTTGTCAGAAAGTCCCACTAAGTTAAACTAAGTTTCATTCAGCTTAGAGTTTAACTTAAATTATATACAAATAAATTATTGAATTAAATTTTACCTTTTTAAAAGTACACCCCGCGACAAAATGCTACGGACACCTGTAGCTCGTTTCTGTAACAATTCTCTACCAAGGCTAATTGAGATATGAATTCGCCGCCCTGTTCTCTACTGCTAATGAGTAGTAGAGAACAGTGTTGCCGCGCCGTCTCAAGAAAATGTATCCCTGACCAAGCCAAAAATGTATCCAAATGTATCCAATTTTCTTTTTTTACATATACATCTCATAATTTGTAAGAAAACCAAACATTTTCATGAAAAAGACATAATTTAACCCATCCTAAGGACCTGGAATACATGTGCATAAAATCAAACATTTGTAATTTCAATTTATAAAGTACATTTTTTGTGCATAAGTATTTTGCAAAGTAAATATAATAAATAGCAAGTACACTCTAAAAAGAGCATGTAAAACTACTACTGAAAAGTTTCTATTTTTCAACAAGAATCTGTATAAATATACGTATAGGATGTTCAGTATTTGATTTTGAACTTGAGATCTTTAAAATATACACATATATAGAATGTTTAAAATTGCAAAAATTGTCAAACTACAAATACATTTCCTACTAATAATAAACATTACTTTATTTTAAACATTCTATGTGTAATTTTGCTCTTGCGACAAATTCGTTATGTAAAACTAAACAGGCAATGATTAATTTTATTACACGGCGTGCAAATTTGCACACATTAAAAGAGGAAACTGGTTACCTCTCTCAATATGCGGAAATAAACAAAATTTGTTTAGAGTGTATTTAAAGTCTTTTCAGTAAAATTCATAAAAGTTTCCTTAAATAAATCAAATTTAGTTTTTTAAACTACATTGAAATCTTCTTTCTTTTTAAATTAACAAATGAAAATATGTGATATGAAAGAGATTACTACAGAAAGAGTATAATTTACTTTATATATATCGTCGTTTAAAGTACAAAACCACGTATCGTCATTCTGCAAAAACCGCGTAACTGACATTTGCTGCCAAAAATTGGATTTGCTCACACAAGCTCTTGGCTCAATCCTTATCCATTCGTCCTGAAATATTCTAGCCAGAAATGTGATTGCTTTATAAAAAAGACACCTATTTTGAAATATAAGTGTTTTTACTCTCTAGAAAATAATTTATGCACCGTCACATACGCGGCTTTGCATTATCTTGATACGCGGTTTTGCATTTTGTTGATTCGCTGTTTTGTACTTTAAACGACGATATGTATATTAAGATCTTGCTTAAAGCATCCTTTTAAGCTAATTAAAGCAATTGCGCTTATACCTATTTTGGTGAGATCTCTTCATATGTTCATTGCTTCGCTCACAAAAAATAAAATGCTTTAATTTCACGCTTAAGTAGCGATTCTTTATACGTTTAGAAAACGTAATGCTTTCTACCGTCTTTAATGAAAATCGATTTTTGAACGAAAAAAACTTTATAGGAAATATAAAATTTTGGCCTATTTAAAAAAGTATCCATATTTATACTGGCTGGAAAAAATAAGTATCCCGCAAAAATTCGTCTAAAAATGTATCCAATTGGATCTCTTTAGATCCAAACGGCATCCCTGGTAGAGAATGACGTATATTCTCTACTAGTAGAGAAATAATCGGTAGAGAAAAGTTTCCGGGAAGAGCTACTGGTTTGGGCTATTTATTATATTATTTATCATTGTCTAACAAAAACTATACAAATAGAGCTTAATTTAAAATATTGAAATAAAAAACAGCAACGCAACACGCGCATTTTCATCCATATAAAATAAAATGCGAACATTCGTTATATGGAAGAAAGTGCGCAACACCGCAAACAGAAAAATTCAAAAAATCAATGGTATTTTTTAGACACTTCAAACTTGCTCCTTATTATACTAGAATGAATGGGCTACAAAAATGTTAACCCCAAACATGTACAAATTCTGAACAAAAACTGTGATGAAACTTTGTTGATTTTTTTTCAATCTTTCAAGTTTGGATTTATTTGCAAGGTTTTTGTTAGACAGTGCGCTACCATTTTATAAAAAAAAATAATAAAAATTAAAAAATAAAATAAAATAAATACAGGGTGACCGTGTAATTTTGTAAAAGATGAAGACAATAATGATAAAACATTAATACACTATACAGGTCAGTTCATATTAATGAAAATAAATTACATAAAATGAGATCACTACCGATAAAATGGAAATCCTCAATGGAAATTTTTAATTCCAACGCATGGAATTTACATACATTTTTTTACTTTCAACCCCCGAATTGCTCAATTACATCTATTTCTGCAGGATCGCCATTAGGTAAATAGCATTTCCAAAGATTTTTTCAAAATAAATAGCAATGAGGGATATTTCACCCGCCGGTGATAAGAAATCGCAATCACCATAACGCACTTCACTAACATTACTGTTAACAACCACGTTTACATTCAAAATTACAATTCATAATTTCGTTTTGTAGCAAATATGAAATATAGGTATGTAAACGGATTAAGAATCAAAGTGCTAGAAGAGATTTGAGCGTTTTGAACAAAAAGTATTTATGATGTTGAAATTGTACTTAAAATCGGCAAATTGTACTTTTGTACTTTTTAAAATTAATTGTACTGAAAAAAGTACAATTGTACTTAAAATATCAACACTGTTTCACTGGCGTGACAAAGTACTTGCTGCACCGATGCCAGATTTGAGCGTACGCAATTTTTTACCGATAATAACTCATGCGAGGGATTTGGGTATTGGGCATTTTACAAGCCTATTAGGAAGTATACATATCTGTGTTCGTATAGAATAGCAGCTTTTGTCGGAAGACTGGCTTTAGTATAATGAACAATTCGCAGCATACGATTGCGAAAGACTCTCTGGCGCCGAGTCGTTGAAGAACTCTTGGTCTGGCATCACTGTTGCCAAGGTCGTGCATTTTGCACTACATTTAGTGCTTTTGGGAAACCAAAAAGCCAAAATAATTGGAATTCAATGCTTGGTGCGTTATTTAGTGCTGCTTTTTTTAATTTTAGCACACCGAATGCATAGGTACATATGTATGTATGTATACACTATACACTCATATTCTACATTAAGATGGAATTCATTTACTGAATAAAATGTGAGGAATAGGTAAAAATAATAAATATGTTTTGCGTTGTTATAAATGTATTGAAATTAATTTATTAATAAAAACGTGAAGAAATGGATATGTATATACACTTTTTACCGAATCAAAAAAATTATTAAACATGATAATAAAAACTTGGCGCTTTTGTTTTGGAAAAATTGGCTTTTTCTGGTGGTGATGCCACACTGGCTCAGTTGTCGCAAAAGTACACATACATACACGCATTTATACTTGGAAATAAGTGTGTAGTGGAGTGTAGTGCATACCCAAAAAGTTTCTAAAAATTCTGAATTTTCGTGAACTTTGCGTAAAGTTTTATAGCCTTATTCATAAAAAATAAAAAAGGTTTATAAACTGAAAAATGTATGAAAATGTCATTTTATTATACTCTTTAAACCTACTTTATTTTTTATAGNTTAAAATTAATTGTACTGAAAAAAGTACAATTGTACTTAAAATATCAACACTGTTTCACTGGCGTGACAAAGTACTTGCTGCACCGATGCCAGATTTGAGCGTACGCAATTTTTTACCGATAATAACTCATGCGAGGGATTTGGGTATTGGGCATTTTACAAGCCTATTAGGAAGTATACATATCTGTGTTCGTATAGAATAGCAGCTTTTGTCGGAAGACTGGCTTTAGTATAATGAACAATTCGCAGCATACGATTGCGAAAGACTCTCTGGCGCCGAGTCGTTGAAGAACTCTTGGTCTGGCATCACTGTTGCCAAGGTCGTGCATTTTGCACTACATTTAGTGCTTTTGGGAAACCAAAAAGCCAAAATAATTGGAATTCAATGCTTGGTGCGTTATTTAGTGCTGCTTTTTTTAATTTTAGCACACCGAATGCATAGGTACATATGTATGTATGTATACACTATACACTCATATTCTACATTAAGATGGAATTCATTTACTGAATAAAATGTGAGGAATAGGTAAAAATAATAAATATGTTTTGCGTTGTTATAAATGTATTGAAATTAATTTATTAATAAAAACGTGAAGAAATGGATATGTATATACACTTTTTACCGAATCAAAAAAATTATTAAACATGATAATAAAAACTTGGCGCTTTTGTTTTGGAAAAATTGGCTTTTTCTGGTGGTGATGCCACACTGGCTCAGTTGTCGCAAAAGTACACATACATACACGCATTTATACTTGGAAATAAGTGTGTAGTGGAGTGTAGTGCATACCCAAAAAGTTTCTAAAAATTCTGAATTTTCGTGAACTTTGCGTAAAGTTTTATAGCCTTATTCATAAAAAATAAAAAAGGTTTATAAACTGAAAAATTTATGAAAATGTCATTTTATTATACTCTTTAAACCTACTTTATTTTTTATAGATAAGGCCATTAAACTTCAACTTATTTGGTTTATGTTATGCAACAGACTACACGAAATTTCAGTTTATCTTAAGTGATGAACAAAATTGAATGTTAGTAATCCATATAAACAAAGAACATTGGGTTGCCAATGGAAGAAAAAACTTAAAAAGTGTGTGTTGTAAAAAGTATTCGATGCTACGAGTACTTTGCAAAGTATCGAGTAAAATCACCAATTAAGGTATCGAGTATTAGAGTACTCATTTTTATACCCTCAGTATCGATGCTTACTCAATATCGATAGCATCGTTCGAACGCNACTCTTGGTCTGGCATCACTGTTGCCAAGGTCGTGCATTTTGCACTACATTTAGTGCTTTTGGGAAACCAAAAAGCCAAAATAATTGGAATTCAATGCTTGGTGCGTTATTTAGTGCTGCTTTTTTTAATTTTAGCACACCGAATGCATAGGTACATATGTATGTATGTATACACTATACACTCATATTCTACATTAAGATGGAATTCATTTACTGAATAAAATGTGAGGAATAGGTAAAAATAATAAATATGTTTTGCGTTGTTATAAATGTATTGAAATTAATTTATTAATAAAAACGTGAAGAAATGGATATGTATATACACTTTTTACCGAATCAAAAAAATTATTAAACATGATAATAAAAACTTGGCGCTTTTGTTTTGGAAAAATTGGCTTTTTCTGGTGGTGATGCCACACTGGCTCAGTTGTCGCAAAAGTACACATACATACACGCATTTATACTTGGAAATAAGTGTGTAGTGGAGTGTAGTGCATACCCAAAAAGTTTCTAAAAATTCTGAATTTTCGTGAACTTTGCGTAAAGTTTTATAGCCTTATTCATAAAAAATAAAAAAGGTTTATAAACTGAAAAATTTATGAAAATGTCATTTTATTATACTCTTTAAACCTACTTTATTTTTTATAGATAAGGCCATTAAACTTCAACTTATTTGGTTTATGTTATGCAACAGACTACACGAAATTTCAGTTTATCTTAAGTGATGAACAAAATTGAATGTTAGTAATCCATATAAACAAAGAACATTGGGTTGCCAATGGAAGAAAAAACTTAAAAAGTGTGTGTTGTAAAAAGTATTCGATGCTACGAGTACTTTGCAAAGTATCGAGTAAAATCACCAATTAAGGTATCGAGTATTAGAGTACTCATTTTTATACCCTCAGTATCGATGCTTACTCAATATCGATAGCATCGTTCGAACGCTATGCGTGAGTACTTACCAGGGATGTCAACTCTAACAAAGCCGATTCCCCCAACTTTCTTGAAAATTGCCTAATTTTCAATTGTAATCTCAGGAACGAATTTCTTTCACAATTTGAGGTAACTTAATTTTCTTTTTTAATTAAAACAAGCAAAAATATACCTACGATGCCATATTTTAATTAATATAGCAGAAAAGTAGGACGCTGCATATTCTAAAAAAACAAGATTACAGCTAATAGAAAGGAATTAGATTATTATAAATACTTATTACAAAGAGTGACACGGACTCTTCTACGAGTAAAACTATCAAGAAAAGTCTCCAATAAAAACGTATACTTAAACAATATACATTTTATGGACCAAAAATTATAGCTAAACTATCGCATTGGAATTGAAAGCAATTTCTTTATTGCATAAAAATTAAATAGTCTCAAATTCACTGATAAAAGCCGCTCATTCCCTTATAACCAACATAGAGACAAATTCCCTGCAAAAAGGAAAATACCTCTCAAGCTGGCACCGCTTGTGGGTACTCTACTAGAAGCTGGCGTAACAGTGTGACCAGGTGCCATTTTTGAGGCTAGACTTAGCATTTCATTTCAAGCCATAGCCTCAGAATTTTCGCTCTGACTTCGTGGCTTTTTTCTGGCATTTTGTTCTTACAATATTTATAGCGAAATTCTAAGCGGTTCTTACAAAAATAATTACCACATTAGAAATACTTAATATATCAAAAAAACAACAAACAAATATTACAATAAGAGTAAAGAGCAAAGTACCATTTCCTTGAGAACATTCTTTTTTAGCTTTTTCTTAGTTTTTAAAAAAATTGTACTACGAAATTTGTCTTGTACGGTATTTTTGAAACAATTGATTTGTTGGCGTATTACTAGTGCACTCTGATGTAGAAAACAATCATATTTCTAACCGATTTTTTTTTCGTTTCCTAAACTGAACTCTACTTTGCATACCTTGAATTAATGTAGCCGTTATTAACATGAAAGATGTTATTTTATTTTTTGGTGGGAATGGTTTAAAAGCTGATTTTAAAAAAAAAATCGGTTTCGCGGAACTTATCGAGTTGGCGAGGACTTTTTAAGGAATCAATACATTGACTTCTTTTTATATTCTTCCGGTAACACTGCAGCGTAAGCTGAAAGTGACCCTACAAGACATTGCTAAGCACTTTAGCCAAAAATTCTAACACATTTACATTTTTGTTTTTGTAGTATGGCATAAATGAGTAGTTTGACTATAAGTACAGAGGAATTTCTGATGACAACGTTGAGGGGAAAATACTCAATTTTTTCCCATGGTCTGAACAAAAATGAAGACCTTGATAAGCACTTTTGTAATTAGGGCTAATGATAATATGAGCACTCATATGATACTCAGATGTCTTGTGGGGAAGAGTGTATACAACAGCAAGTATGGGTGAGTACACAGTGACACTTTTCTACATATACATATCGTTACATGAAATGCAAAATCGTCACTAACAAAAGTCGTGAGTAATATTTTATGTTCATAAAACGATGTGGGGAGTTGTAATTCGATGAAATCCATCATATAAATCAAAAAGTGTATTTTGAATTTTTTATGAGTTAACGACTTTTTGCATTTCAGCGACGATGTTTGTTACGTCTTTTTACATTCATGTGGCGATATGTGTTAAATATATGTTAAAAATTTTTTCACTTATGGTAATTTCCTCCTGGGTTGCTCATGCGGAGCAGTTCTCTTGTGCTCACCAACACAGACACAGTTTAACTTCTGCCGCCCAGTGTTGCCGCAATGTCTTGAAAATATGTGTCGTAGAAAAAACAAAAAATGAATCAAATGTTTCTCAAATTTTTCATTTCAGTATCAAGTATTTTATTTTACCCTACCCATTTTGCCTTTAAGCAGAGCTGGAGAACAACTTTTCAGAAAAATGTTTGCTAAAAAATTATTCATACATATATCTTAATTATCGAGGAGCTGATGAGGTGCATGCATCAGCTCGTATGCAGAATATGGTCAGATGAACGCATGCCCGACGACTGGAATTTAAGTGTGCTCTGCCCAATCCACAAGAAAGGCGACCCCGCCATACGCGCCAACTACCGCGGAATTAGCCTTCTAAGCATAGGTTACAAGGTCTTATCGAGCGTATTGTGCGAAAGACTGAAGCCCACCGTCAACGAGCTGATTGGACCTTATCAGTGTGGCTTTAGGCCTGGAAAATCCACCATAGATCAGGTATTCACAATACGCCAAATCTTGGAAAAGACCCGCGAGAATAGGATCGACAC
>NW_016158911.1:72464-76296 GCF_001687245.7 Rhagoletis zephyria | reverse complement strand
ATATCGCAGACGATTTAACGATGAGCTGTATGAGCTTTACAACGATATAGACATAGTGCAGCGAATTAAAATTCAGCGGCTCCGTTGGCTTGGCCATGTCGTTCGGATGGACAGAAACGCTCCTGCTCTGAAAATATTCAACGCGGGCCGCGATGCTGGTAACAGAGGAAGAGGAAGGCCTCCTCTGCGTTGGAAAGACCAGGTGGAGAAGGACTTGGCATTTACAATTGGCGTCAGTTAGCACAGAAGAGAAATGACTGGCGTGCTGTTTTGGACTCGGCCAAAATCGCTTAGGCGGTTACAGCGCCAAATAAGAAGAAGAAGAGAATTTTGTAGAAGTGTCAGTAGTGCTGCCACTGAAACTCGAAGGGTTTTTATAATTACGCACATTCTAAACATAATTCATTTCTTTCTAGTAATGCAAATAGATGTTTAGTTGCAAAAGTTACCAAAATGAAATAAAAGTTACCAAGTTACCAAACCGTTTAAAAGCTACCAATTTTGGTAGAAAGTTACCAATTGTGGCAGCCATGGACGCAACTTTCGTCAAATATGAATCAGAGAGCTACAGCAGCTGGATCGCTTCTGTATACATATGTATGTATGTGCTTGTCGTTTTGCCATTCTATCCCAACATACCAAATATCCGCATGCGATACCGTAAGAAAATATTTTGCGGATGCTGTGCGGATGAAACTAATGAAAACGATAATCGCTAACCGAACTTTTTCAGAACTTTTCCACAACGCATCGCTCTGTTTGTGGCTCGCAAAGTACCGTTCTCAAAGGTTTGTTAACTATGGATCTTTTTTCAAACGTATGTTTTTCCTGTCCGTTTGCTATTTTGGTCTTCCCATCTAAAAAAAAGAAGTTTTTATTTTTATGTGAAATTAATGTACTGAATAATTTATGACAAACTAACAATCCATTTACCGCCTCTTTACAAATATTATTCGCAGACACACATTTTGCTAAATTAAACCGTTCTGAAAACTTCCCTTTTATGAAAAATTATGGAGCCAGTGAACTATTGAAGAAACATTTACTTTCAAAAATTCTTCGCCAAATTGAACCTTAGTTTTTGTGTCGGTTGGGATGCTTGGCATCGGTGGTCGGCATACTAACATGCACGCTCTTGCTTTGTATATGTACGTACTAGGGCATTCAATCCCGGGATCCCGGACACTTTTCCTTGTCCCGGAATCCCGGAATTACAGCTCCGGGGTCCCGAGATTTTTACTGAGTTATTTACGGAATAAAAGAGATGCTGAAAACGAAAAAATTAATTAATTTGACATGAAAAACTAGATATACAGAACATCAAAATTTTGATTCAAAGTGAACTTGTGCCATTTGCACTTGGACATGAATTTCAGAACCTGCCTGAATTACTGTACTTGTTCAAACATTTTTTGGAAGAATTGTGTAATAACGAAAAATCTGGTAGCAATTGATAACACAACAAATATTTTACAGTATGGAAGGGTTGTTCCTCATTTTATTTTGTTGGCGTTTTGTGTAAAATAAATTTCTGTAGATATTAGTAAGGGGTTTTTACAATCAATATATATATTTAAGAATACTATAAAAATATTTAGACATTAAATTACGGACTCTTTTACTAACGTGCATTATGCTCCCTGTAAGACCAAAAACGGTGACAATGAATCTGTGTGGTTTAAAACAGGCGAACCTACTGTTAAATGCAAAAGTTGTGATCAAGCCCAAATCCCGAAAAATCCCGGGATCCTGGGATTAGAATTTTTGGATCCCGAAATCCCGGGATTGTTAAAATGCTTCGGGATTGAACGCCCTAGTACGTACCAGGGATGAAAAATGGAAATTTCAGATTGTACCTTATATCATAAAATATATGTATGTATCTAAATGAGACAGATTGTACCTAAAAAAAGTTACATAATTCATTTGTAGTTTTTTTATAAATTTTATTTAACACATGAATACAAAAGATGGATGTACTTTTTTTTATTTTTTTTTCAACTGAGCCTATATCTATAGACTATAGTCTAATGGGAATCGGAGAAGCGTTGTTTTTGTCTAACTTTAACTACTGAAAAATATTGTTGAAAAAGACAAAAAACACGCTTTGCGAAGTATACTTCTTTATCCAGCAACAACACGAAAAGTCTGCTAATTTATCCGATTCCTTTTAATAGGGGCAACAAGTCTAGAGAAAATAATCAAATTGCCGTAAGTAACTTCGAAAACATTTTAAATATATTTCCTGAAATCAAAAAGCGAATATGGGTCAATAACAATAATTGTACCTAAAATCTACTGACTGTACCTAATGTACCTTTAAGTCGTCAAGCGTCGGAAAAAGGTACATACATGCAATTAGTCTGTTCCAATAGCAGTCCGGTTTACAGGATTTAGTCAGAACTTACAGGAAGTCGTTCCTATTGACATAAAACCTGTAAGTGGGAACACATTTGAGAGAGTAACTGAGCAACTGTTCCTAGTCAGAAGTTACAGGATTTAGTCCGGAGTTTTTTTTCCTGTAAGTTCATGAAAAGTGTCAAACGATCAGCTGATTTACATGTGCAAACAAAAACAGAAAGCGGTGAAAGCAAAGAACCTTATATTTGTTAAAAAATGGAAGTAAACAACGAAATATTTGAATATGTATAGATTTTAATAATTATTTAGTGATATTTCAGCCAAATCAGTGTAGTACCAATGACATGTAAACAAACCGTCTGACGTTTTTACAGGAAATAGTGCTTTTTGCGTTCCTATGCACTTCTGCATCTGTTCTCCTTTTACTCTCATTTGAGAGCGTAAAATTGTAGTTTGACAGTTCCACAGGTTTTAGTCCGAAGTTCAAAGGAACAGACTAAATGTTTACGCTCTTTCTGCTCACTCTCTCAAAAATTTCATAAAAAAACGGAATGTTACTAACATGTTAGTAACATGTTACTATCTTGACGATGCCAACGATGCGGCGATTCTGCGATGCTAAATTTACAGTTATGTTTTTATGTAATCGTGCAGCTCTCTAGTACACACCAGTGATATGCTTCGAGTAACAATTTCGAGTTTCGAGCCAACACGTTGCAAGGCAACTCATACGAATGAGTTGTACTCCAGTACGGCAATAAAAGCGAAGCAAGTATATGTTTCATGAAAAGCTGTTCGATAGGAAAGCTTGTTTAAAATATACGCAACCAAGATTTGAATCGAAAAAAATGTACATGTCAATGAGTTGAACATTAAGCAGAAAAGTACGTCCCTGTGGGGAAAATCTAGTTCTGAACTGGTGCGCTTCTAGTACATTTAGACCCAGTACTGGTTCGCGATAAATCTCTTTTGCATGCAAGCAACTGGCGAATTTAACATGACGATGTCCTAGGAAGTGTCAATTGCCGCCCGCTGCATCCCTTTTTCGATAGTTGCGAACTAGTCCTAAATTCTATAGTTCCGAACCAGTTCTGAAAACGACAGACGAAAGAAAAAAGTATCATGATTTTTCAATCTTTATGGTTATTCCGTGTGTGCGATTTTAAGTTATTTTGGAAGAAATGTGTTTTCAATTTGAAATTAAATTTGTTTGAATGATTGTAAGAAATGTACGTTTACATACCTTTAGCTGTGCTGAGTTTGCAGAGGTGCCCGCTTTTATTTCTTTGATTCCAGACGGTCCCAAGATGTTGAAATGTTAACACAAATTTTAGTTTTGTATTGCCAAGCTATGAAACAGCATCTGCGAAGCGCAGAATACAAGCGTATTTGAACGAAAAAGCCGCCGAACACATATTTATGTAAAGTAAACAAGCCCCCCGCTGCATCCCTTATTCGATAGTTCCGAACT
>NW_016158911.1:68118-72439 GCF_001687245.7 Rhagoletis zephyria | reverse complement strand
AAATAGTGCTTTTTGCGTTCCTATGCACTTCTGCATCTGTTCTCCTTTTACTCTCATTTGAGAGCGTAAAATTGTAGTTTGACAGTTCCACAGGTTTTAGTCCGAAGTTCAAAGGAACAGACTAAATGTTTACGCTCTTTCTGCTCACTCTCTCAAAAATTTCATAAAAAAACGGAATGTTACTAACATGTTAGTAACATGTTACTATCTTGACGATGCCAACGATGCGGCGATTCTGCGATGCTAAATTTACAGTTATGTTTTTATGTAATCGTGCAGCTCTCTAGTACACACCAGTGATATGCTTCGAGTAACAATTTCGAGTTTCGAGCCAACACGTTGCAAGGCAACTCATACGAATGAGTTGTACTCCAGTACGGCAATAAAAGCGAAGCAAGTATATGTTTCATGAAAAGCTGTTCGATAGGAAAGCTTGTTAAAATATACGCAACCAAGATTTGAATCGAAAAAAATGTACATGTCAATGAGTTGAACATTAAGCAGAAAAGTACGTCCCTGTGGGGAAAATCTAGTTCTGAACTGGTGCGCTTCTAGTACATTTAGACCCAGTACTGGTTCGCGATAAATCTCTTTTGCATGCAAGCAACTGGCGAATTTAACATGACGATGTCCTAGGAAGTGTCAATTGCCGCCCGCTGCATCCCTTTTTCGATAGTTGCGAACTAGTCCTAAATTCTATAGTTCCGAACCAGTTCTGAAAACGACAGACGAAAGAAAAAAGTATCATGATTTTTCAATCTTTATGGTTATTCCGTGTGTGCGATTTTAAGTTATTTTGGAAGAAATGTGTTTTCAATTTGAAATTAAATTTGTTTGAATGATTGTAAGAAATGTACGTTTACATACCTTTAGCTGTGCTGAGTTTGCAGAGGTGCTCGCTTTTATTTCTTTGATTCCAGACGGTCCCAAGATGTTGAAATGTTAACACAAATTTTAGTTTTGTATTGCCAAGCTATGAAACAGCATCTGCGAAGCGCAGAATACAAGCGTATTTGAACGAAAAAGCCGCCGAACACATATTTATGTAAAGTAAACAAGCCCCCCGCTGCATCCCTTATTCGATAGTTCCGAACTTGTTCTAAATTCGACAAATAAGATCTAGTTCGTTCTGCATCCCTTTTTCTATAGTTTCGAACCATTTCTAAATTCGTCACTTTAGATATCGATTTCTAGTGAAAAAAACTGAAAAAATTAGTATTTTACAAGTACCACTTTTCGCCGATTTTGGACTGGTGGGGATCTAGTTCATATCGGACTAGTTCCTTTTTGGCGATAAAGACGTAGTACGGAACTAGAAATTTGATTCACTAGTCCGCGTTTTCCCTGCAGGGGTATGACTCGTTCGATGTACGTACTTTCAATCAACTCTTTTCAAGCTGTATAAAGAATGTACACGAAAAAAACTGGTCACAGTTAAAACGTTCTAAAACATAAATATATTAATGGAATTCAACGATATTTACATATATTTACATCTAAACTTAGTTTTATTGAAATTCGTTAAAAAAGAGTTAATTCTCCTTGTAATAAGCAAACGATCGCAATTTTGACTTTATGTCCTTCATTAGCCCTTGCACAGAAGTTTCAGTGATGTCCTTGGAAACCAGCTGCCACTTATTTTTGAATTGTTGTGCGTTTTTTACAGCTTTGTGGGTCTTAAGAAGTTTGGATTTCATAACGGCCCAGTAGGTTTCGATCGGCCGATGCTCTGGACAATTAGGTGGATTCACCTCTTTTGCTACAAAATACACTTTGTTTATATGTTACCATCCTAAAGCCATTTTTCCGTAATGACATATCGCGAGATCAGGCCAAAAAAGCACTGGATCTTTATGAAGCCGTATAAGAGGTAAAAGTCGCTTTTGCAGACACTCCTTAACATAAATTTCTTGGTTAATTGTACCAGTGCTTACAAAAGGATCACTTTTGAAGCCGCATTGGCAAATTGCCTGCCAAATGAGAAACTTTTTGGGAAATTTGTAAAACTTTTTGTTTTTATATTTATCTGCAACATTGCCTCTTTTATTTTCAGTGTGAAATTCGCGGCCCCGGATTTGTTTAAAATAGGCTTTTACGTACGATTCGTCATCCATAACAATACAGCCAAATTTTTGTATGAGACTGTCGTACAATTTCCGAGCACGTTGTTTCGCCAACAAATTTTGCTTACCGTTGCGATTAGGTGCTGCATTCACTTTGTAAGAACGTAGTCCTGCTGTTTTGCATACTTTTTGTATATACGAAGACGACATGTTTAATTTTTTGCCGACATCTCTTACCAAAAGTCCAGGATTTTTCTTAAAAGCAGATAACACTTCCTTTGCCTTAATTTCGCAAGCAAATCCTTTTTTTCTGTCACTACCAGGGTTCCTTTTTAAAGATAAACATTCATTGTATTTTTTAAGCACATAAGTAACGGTAGACTTTGGAAATTTTAGCTTTTTTGCGATGTCGTTATGGACCATACTGGGATTTTCCAGCTCTTTGCGCAATATTAACTCGCGATCGATTTCTTTCTTGGTCCTCGTTTCTACACTGATTGTTACTAAATTTGTTACTAAAAAGAAATGATGCAGTAAGGTGGAAAATGCTTCCAGCTTTTTAAGTGTCTACCGATTTTTATTTTAATGTTATGATTAACCGAGCTATGCTTGGTTATGTGCGACCAGTTTTTTTCGTGTACATTCTTTATGTACATATGTATGTACATACGGATGTATGGATGTAATGTAATTTTTGTATGTATAGGATGCAGAAGAGCTCCCCTGTAGTTCTGCTGGAGTTTTTCTGGTGGCTGGTGCTGGTGATTCCATGCATCACCGATTGTTAGGCAATTTGCTAGCGACAGGTTATGCGACGCTCGTATTGAAAATATTACAAATTTCACCCTCTCGGTTTGCGTCAATGACATTGCCATGTTAAATTCGTTAGGCAAAGGAATTGGTGCCGCAAATTTTGTCGCTAGTACCCGTCCGGGTACCACTAACGATTTCGCTGACCCGCCAGTAGTGAGTACCGGTCACCCGATATTAGCGATACCAATTTCTTTGCCTAACGAATTTAACATGGCAATGTCATTGAAGCGTACCGAGCGGTGCGCGTGGTTTGTACTTTCGCTAGCGATTACCTGGTGCACAAGTGACGATTACTAATCACTAGCTCTTTGCCTAACGACCAGTAATACATAAAATCGCTAGTATGTGATATTTTCAATACGAGCGTCGCATAACCTGTCGCTAGCAAATTGCCTAACAATCGGTGATGCATGGAATCACCAGTACCAGTCACCAGCAAAACTCCAGCAGAACTACAGGATCGTTTAAGTTAACACATTTGTACATATATATGTATGTAGATATGTACATATAGAAAAAAATTTCTGATGGTTGGAACAAAAGTAAGATTATGCACAAATATTTATGCATAACTACTATGGTTGTAATTCTTTTATGGTATACAAATTACATATACAGTCAGTCACAAAAGTTTAGGTACAGCGAATTTTTTACAATACGGGCAACTATTTTTTTAATATTTTATTTTTCGATAATTTTTTATAAAAACCAAAAAATTAGAGTTCCAAACCTTATGCAAAATTAAAGAAAATTTTGCAAAATTTCATTCAAATATTGCACTTTTTATTTACGCTCTCTAGAAAAAAGTTGAGTATGCAGTTTTTAGCCCATTCAATTTTAGTATAACAAAGTGCAAGTTTGAGGCAGCTAGGACTTATCATTGAATTATAGCAATATAGGTGTCGCTCATTTTCTCCATATAAAATAATGTTTGATAAATTTTTTATATGGAAAAAATGTGCGACACCTTCAACAAAAAAATTCCCCAAAAATCAATGGTAAGTCTGAGCTTCCTCATACTTGCACTTTATTATACTAAAATTGAATGGGCTAAAAAACTGCATGCTCAGCTTTTTTCTAGAGACCGTAAATAAAAAGTGCAATATTTGAATGAAATTTTGAGTCTGATGTGGTTCATATTTAGAACATATATGACTTATATGAAAATAAATAAATCCACAAAAAATTTTGCCGACAGGTGGCGCAGGAGTCGAGATATTTGGAAAACCCGTATTTATGATCCGATTAAGTTCACATTTAGAATGCATATTGCTTACATGAAAAGAAATAACTACACAAAAAATGTTGGCAGTTATGTGGCGCGTGAGTCTATATAATTAAAAATTCGGCATCTGTGCTCAAATTTGGTTTATATTCAGAATAGGTGTATTATCTATTTAAATTGAAATATATTGAAAATTTTGTTTGTTAAGTCAAATTTAGTA
>NW_016158911.1:51002-68093 GCF_001687245.7 Rhagoletis zephyria | reverse complement strand
GTTTTTAGTTTTTTTAACTATAATATTATTTTATACTTAATTTCGATAAGCGGTTTGTATATTATCAGGAAATCACTTTCATTTCGGACTTAAAAAATATTTCGCCAAGTTTGACTGTTAAAAAAAAACTTTTATTTTCGGTCCCTGCTTTTTCTGACTCTTCACCAGACCTCCACTTTACTCATTATTCAATGTTAAGTACATATACGCAGTATGTTTCATTTATTATCCTTATTATAATAAAAAATGCAATTATTACGGAACAAAATAACATGCAGATATTCCATTATACTTACGGTGACCATAAAAATGGATTCAAAATGAAGGACAATTTTTCAAAAATATGCCTACATACATATATTTACGTAGTATAAAAATATCAAAAGAGTATTTATGATTCTAAATTCTTAATACATTTTAAACTTTAAAAATGAATCACGTTTTCTTCATCGATATTAATCTTTTTTACATGAATATTTATCAGCGATTTTTTTACAATATGGGCAACTATTTTTTAAATATTTTATTTTTCGCTAATTTTTTATAAAAATATGGTTAATTCTACAACAAAAACCCCAAAAATCAAAGTTCCAAACCTTGTGCAAAATTAAAGAAAGTTCTGATAAATGCGGGTTTTACAAATATCTCGACTCCTGCGCCACCTAGCGGATTAAAACATCTTTTAAATTGTATTGTCCTCGAGTTCTGAGCTAAGTTTGAAGTTTCAAGTCTGTAGCTCATCGGGAAGTTTGTTAAATATTGACTGCAAAGTTCCAGGACATACATACATACATACATACATACATACAAGTGAAGTTAAATAAAAGCTTGTAATGAAAGAGGACAGAAATAGCTTTTAAACACAAATAACGAACGAAGGTTACCACCTCTATTTATATTTTGTTTATAATTGAAAACTAAAGCAATTCGTATACCTGCTCTTGTGTTAAAGCCCGTTCCTTTAGAAAAAAATTTAGCTACCAATGAAGAAAATCGATATATAAATAAGAAAGTAATGATTAAGTAACGAAAATACGCAAGGATTTTTTTTGCAGAAAAAGTATTACTCATACGCCACATACACCTGAGTATGTAGAGTGTTTGCATCGTAAGCAAGAGCTGCCACGAATGATTAACTAATTTCTCGGAAATTACGGTAAACTGAATAAGGGTAATTTGCAAATATCTCGAAAAGTTATCCATAGAAAAAAAAAATATCTCGCTTTCCGGAATCACCGGGCAATTCTACATAAGAATTGGATAGTGGCATCCATAGAACATTTTTGCTGTAAACCAGAATAATAAGAATGATTTGGCCGTCATGCAAAGGTACACACATATAGAAAAATACCACGCAGATACTCCATTATACTGAAAAGTGTACGCTTGGAATATTCTTATATTCGTTTCAAATGAATATATTTTTTTTGCAGTCTCACATATATGTATGTAAGTATGTATCCTCTGTAACAAAGTTCATAGTCAAAGCAAAGGCGAAAAAACATCTCCTTTGCAATGTCCTTGAAATCTATTCAGACTACCGGAACCGCTTTTTCTCATTTATTAGCGCCCGACATCGGCAATTTCCGGACAACTCATATTTGAGTCGCGAATGAAAGATAGCTCATTTCGAATAATAGCGATGTGATGTTAAATCTGTATGCATTTTTCCTTCGCGATAAAAGAAGTGCATGCCAAAATAAAAAACCATATTGCATTTCCTATGTCCATGAATACTTTTTGTTTATTTCATTATTAAAAATTGTATGTAAATACATTCATATGCATCGACGTATTCACAGCGATAAAACGAAGTATTTGAAATTTATTGCCACAAAATAACAAAATTTAAAAATACCTGAAATAATCAGTATACCTAACTGACGGCAATTGGAAATGCCAAGTGAAGCTTTACTTTATTTACACACTAGATATTATTTTCATTTCTTAAAACTGAGTTTAAAAATAATATACTGTCCACGACCTTAGGAGCTAGGCGATTGCGTTTCTCGACTATTACATTACCTGCAAGTGAAAAAGTGCGCTCACTAGCTGCACTACTAGCTGGTATTGATAATATTTTAAATGCTAAGCTAGAAAGAGTTGGAAACTCAAGTTTTTCGGTTTCCCACCATTGCATGGCATCAAAAGTACTTTCATATTGTGTTATTTTTTGTGAATACTTCTCAATTTCCGCAGTTAATGTTATAGGTGTACACGGATTTTGAGGGGTTATTGCATCTGGGAAGAAAAAATAGCGATCCGTCGGCGGGGTTGTCTCAGCTAAATTTTCTGAGGAATTTTCTGTATTTATAGTTGTGTCGATAGGAAAACAATCAGTTTGGGGTATATTGCGTTGGCAAAAGTCTTTAACCTCTGCGATTGAAATTGAGTCTAAAACATTGTTAGTAGGAGGATAGAGGAAAACTGCGACCTTATGCCGGATGTCTAGGTTAGGTATCCATTTTTTGTCTATTTCTTGCAAAATATTTGATTTCAAAACTGAAATAGGAACAGGGAAAGAAACCAAGAGGTATTGCGCAAATTTTCTTAAGACGTCTTATCGACAGATATACGTAAGAGATTGTCACGTACTTTGAGCCTTGAAGCTTTTTGGAAATAATTTCAAAATTCTCACACAACTTCACCAATGATTGCAAAATATTAAAATTAATATTTGACACTTTTTCCAACTATGAGTTTGCAATCAGCTGTTCTTTGATTTTTTTTCCAATTGTCACATATTGGTTTAAACATATAATAATTAGAGTTCCAGCGTATTACACAAAAATTTTTCAATGTTGTATCTAGAAAATTCTGTAAATTTGCTTTTTTAAAATATTTCACTAACTTTTTACTATCTTCAATTAAAACTTTAATTCTGCAGTTGAATCAAATGCTGCTTGTAGAACATTTGCAAATAAATGGTTGCAGCAATTAAGGCGTGTATTATTTTCTAACGCCTTTTTCATATTTGAGCCTCTGTCGGTGATAAAAGTAATTTTATCATAGCTTGTAATACCAAACTCAGATAAGATGCTTTCAAGCTTAACTGGAATATTCCTGCCGGACGACCTTTCAAAATCAAGGGTTTTGGCCCCCAGTACAAACTCTTCAAATATTCCATTGTAAGAAAAGTGTATGGTTGCACATAAGAAATTTCTGTTTGTAAAAGTCTCACACCACATATCAGCAGTAACGGAAGCACGTCCAGCATTTACAACACTTTGAAGTTTGCTCTGCTTTTCTTCTTTTTTTTCAGTTGCAGTCCGAGTTATATTCCGGGAGATTGTTGCTGGATGAGGAATCAAATCGTCAACATCTAAGTGCTCTCCAAACTTGTGTCCGATTTTAATAAGGTCTCGGGCTACATTCTTAAATCCGTCACCATTTAAGGTTGCAAACGGTCTGCAGTCTGCTATCGTCCAATTCACACACGTTTGCAAGAAATCTATGCAAAAAAAGTTATGTACAAAATGCTTACATAGCACTTTTTATTGTGTTAACCCTTTTTTTGTTCTTGTCCTACTTGTACGAAGGGAATGGCTTTAGTTTTCCTTATGAGGCATTTGTGACGGCGTAGGTTAGAAGTTTGCGTTCCGCTATGCCGCACAATAGCGTCGCATTCACGGCAGCATACAAATTCTTTAATAGCGCATCCAATATCATCTTCTATTTCACAAAAAAACAGACCACGCTTCACTACGACCTTCTCTTTTATTACATTTTCTTAGAACACCGCTTTTGAGTTTTTCAGAAATATTTTCAATTGTATTCGACATAATATACGCACGTCAGAATCTTACAATAAAAACGGTAGAACATATAGCACTCGAATGAATACAACAAGTCGTTTATACAGAACGAGTATCTCAATATACATGCAACGATTCGGTTCGTTTGAAATTCTACAAGTGTATTCAAACAAGGAAAACTGTTCACTGCGTTGACTCGGTATAAAATTTAAAAGCAAGTTGCGGCTCTTACGCTTGACGTTGTTCATGCATCAAATCATACGTACATTAGTTCAGTATAAACGAACTCCAAATTCAAGTAGCTCCTTGCTTTTCTCTGGTACACACCAGCGATGCCAACTCTGCCAAAGCCGATTCCCTTAAATTTCTGAAAAAAGCCTTCATTTTCAATAGTAGATATTGCCTGTTTTTTTTTTTGTATAATATGCATTTATTTATTGAATCTTTCTTTCGAAACTAACAATAAGTTTAGAAATCTTACAAACTACCATTAAATTTTAAATTTTTGCGGCAATGCTTAGACATTTTTTATTTTTTCATACATTTATATTTATTACAGTTGTTGCGGCTGTCGGAATGGACAAGATTCCGAGCAGCTGGAGCGCTGGATATCGTGCTGGGCAGGCGGTCTGAAAGGACAAGTTCCAGAGCCGCACTGCCTGGGCGGGTGGAAAGGACTAGTTTCCACGCCGCGCCTTCGCGTCTCTATATTTAAGTAATTACAATCCAGTAAGCTGTATTCGGTCGGAAAGGACGAGTTCCAGAGCCGAAGTTGATATATTGCTGATATCGAAATTTATTATATTGCGCATCATTTGATAATATCGGAGAAATCCTTCCTTTTTAGTCTTCTTGCATATCTCGGGCTAAGAAGATCTCTCGCTAGTCGATTTGGATGGTTCATTAACCGTGCTGAGTAACTGATGCTTAGCCCTCTTATGTCCTCGTTCACCGTATTTACATTAAGATCTTTGTGTATATTCGTATTTTTTATGTACCACAGTGCTCCGCATATGGCGCGTGAAATTTTTGACTGCAGTCTTTGAAGTCTGTTCAAGATGGAATTGCACGCTGTTCCCTAAAGCCCGATTCCATATGCCCAACAGGGCTTAATCATCATATTAAAAATTTAGATTTGTGTTCTATAACCCATTGAAGGCTTGCTTGTTTTAGATTCGCTTGAGAAATTTGGTTTTCTATATGCTTTTTCCAGGTAGGTCTTCTATCTAGTGTCATCCCAAGGCATTTGACACAAGCTTTTTGTGGTTTAGCCTTGCTCTTTATTNATTAGTTCAGTATAAACGAACTCCAAATTCAAGTAGCTCCTTGCTTTTCTCTGGTACACACCAGCGATGCCAACTCTGCCAAAGCCGATTCCCTTAAATTTCTGAAAAAAGCCTTCATTTTCAATAGTAGATATTGCCTGTTTTTTTTTTTGTATAATATGCATTTATTTATTGAATCTTTCTTTCGAAACTAACAATAAGTTTAGAAATCTTACAAACTACCATTAAATTTTAAATTTTTGCGGCAATGCTTAGACATTTTTTATTTTTTCATACATTTATATTTATTACAGTTGTTGCGGCTGTCGGAATGGACAAGATTCCGAGCAGCTGGAGCGCTGGATATCGTGCTGGGCAGGCGGTCTGAAAGGACAAGTTCCAGAGCCGCACTGCCTGGGCGGGTGGAAAGGACTAGTTTCCACGCCGCGCCTTCGCGTCTCTATATTTAAGTAATTACAATCCAGTAAGCTGTATTCGGTCGGAAAGGACGAGTTCCAGAGCCGAAGTTGATATATTGCTGATATCGAAATTTATTATATTGCGCATCATTTGATAATATCGGAGAAATCCTTCCTTTTTAGTCTTCTTGCATATCTCGGGCTAAGAAGATCTCTCGCTAGTCGATTTGGATGGTTCATTAACCGTGCTGAGTAACTGATGCTTAGCCCTCTTATGTCCTCGTTCACCGTATTTACATTAAGATCTTTGTGTATATTCGTATTTTTTATGTACCACAGTGCTCCGCATATGGCGCGTGAAATTTTTGACTGCAGTCTTTGAAGTCTGTTCAAGATGGAATTGCACGCTGTTCCCTAAAGCCCGATTCCATATGCCCAACAGGGCTTAATCATCATATTAAAAATTTAGATTTGTGTTCTATAACCCATTGAAGGCTTGCTTGTTTTAGATTCGCTTGAGAAATTTGGTTTTCTATATGCTTTTTCCAGGTAGGTCTTCTATCTAGTGTCATCCCAAGGCATTTGACACAAGCTTTTTGTGGTTTAGCCTTGCTCTTTATTTTTAGTGGGCAAGTTTCACGAGTGTATATTACGTACAATAGAGTGTTGCGACTTTGTGAGTAATTCCTCAAAACGTGAGGAATTTCGGGTGCGCTTGAGTATTTTTTGAGGAATTTTCTCAATATATATTTGCAACCATGTTTTACACAACAGAGTTGTTAAATCGCTTTGCAAATTTTTGAAAAAAAGCTTACCGAAGTTTTATAAAGAGCGAAATACACCACACAAGCGGCTTGTCAAACCTACTTTCCCCATTTCGCCATACAGCATGCAAACATGACTCGTTCAAGCAAAGAATTTTAGTTTTCTTCCGGTTCACCATGTAAAAGGGTTTGGTTGTCTTCGATTTTTCTCTCTTGCGTCCTCATTCGGTAAAAATTCTGTTGCGAAGTAGGAGATTTTATCATACACAACGTATGCGGTTTGATCAAACGTCAATATGGCGGCCAGAAAATCAAAACGTTTTGATTTTTGTTCACACTTCTCTCAAACGGCTTGTCAATCCTTCAAACACACCCACACAACATAAATAGCTGAAAGCAAAGGGATATTTCGCTTGGTTTGTCAAACCGCTTGTGTGGTGTTTTTCGCTCTTAAGCACATCTGCATTTGCTGCTAAATATTCAAAATGTTATCGATAATTTTTTTTATTCCATCGTTATATTCTCAACTTATTTAGAACTTGCAAAATCTCGTTAACGAATGTAGAGAACACGCCTTGTTCGATCATAAGGATATTTATATGGATTCTTCATTAGATCCAGAAAATTATAGGAAAAAAGTTTTTGAATTAAAAGATTATTCAGGTTCCCAATTAAAAATATTATATCTGCATTACTAATATAGTCCTTTTCTAATGCTTCAGTAGAACGTATATTAAGTAGTTTAAAAATGTGTAGTACTGACTTGGGGGCCAAGTCATAAAATATAACTGTGATACTTTGTTTGAACCGAACAAATGTACCAATTGAATTGGGAATGTAATTATTCTATATATATAAAATAATAGCCATTTCGTTGTTCGGAGTTAACTCAAAAACTACTGCATCGATTTCAGTCAAATTTTCAGAGGTTATACCTTGCATATATGGTCCTATTATAGGCAATCAGAAAACTCGCTGGGTGACGCTGGGGTCGAGTTATTTATAAAAATCGTATTTATGAACCGATTTATTTTAAATTCAAAATGTAAGCTACTGGCATGATGGTAATCATGTTTGCCAAAAATAGACCCACTAGGGGGCGCGGGAGTCGAGTTATTTATAAAAGTCGTATTTATGAACCGATTTCTTTCAAAATCAAAAGGTATAGTTTCAGCATAATGAAAAATACGTTTACCAAAAGCGGACCCGCTAGGTGGTGCTGGAGTCGAGTTATTTATAAAAGACGTATTTATGAACCTATTTTGTTAATACACATTCGAAGCGTTTATCACTTTCATGATGATTTTGCTTCATTGGAAACATATTCAACCTTATCATGAGTTTCATCTTCCCTGAACCGGGTCACATTTCGCTTTTAATTTCCATGTAAATACTATGGGGGGAATCAAAATTTTCGCGTGATTTTTTTTTCGGGCGAAACTCAGGATAAGGAAGATTACATACATAAAATGATAGCCATTTACGTTTTTCGGACTAAACTCAAAACCCACTCAATAGAGCTCAGTCAAATTGTCGGAGGTCCTATTATAGGCTACTAGAAAACACGCTGGTGGCGCTGGTGTAGAGTTACTTATAAAAGTCGTATTTATTAAGAGATTTCATTTATTCGCAGCGTGACTACGTATATTATGAAAAATTTCTTTGCTAAAAATGGACCCGTAGTTTTTATAAAATCTGATTGGAACTCATAATTCGTATTTATTTCATCACAAGCAAAGGTTTTGCAAAAAAGGGACCCAATGGATAACGCTGCACCCGAAGTATATAGAAAACCCCACGGGGTTTTCAGATGAATAAATCAAGGATGCGTTTAAGTATGCATATAAAGACCGTAACACTGTGTAAGCGTGACCTTGCATCTACCTCCGATTGACGATGTTGCTCGAGGCGGCCGTTATTACAGAAGTAAGACTCAAAGAAACCTATTCATAAATATTAAGACGAATTGTAAAAGTGGCGAATTGACAAGGAAAGATTCGACCACATCTGTCCAAGAAGGAACACGATAGGTATATCAATGGCTTCATTTGAACGATTTTCATGAGATCATACGACTCATTTAGCCAATGTACGCGAAAACTTTTCATCCTGTGGGGCAGCGGGGATTCTTGGCCAGCTCACCTGTGCTCTTGAGTTTCCTTATAAGGACTTTTATTGGCTTACATGGTACACCGGACCAATGCTGAAGTTGCAGGGTCATAGAAGAATATTACGCACGCTTGGCAGAGATCTCACAGGTGGATATAAGACCATAGGTAAAACGCATTACATCGAAAGGGATTAGTATTCCATATGGAATCACAGCGCTACTATTCTTGGCATAAGTGTGAGGAGGATTCCGTTTTTTAGTCGTTTCAATTTAAACTAAAAATATTTACTTCACATACTGCTTTTGCTTTTAAAAGCTATTTTTGAATTGGCCAACGCAAAAGATCTTATTAGGCGCCGCGAAGCAAGCGGGGATCTGCTAGCTTTTATACTAAGTACCTGTAAATAGTATGCAGTTTACAATACTCATATCTGTAATAAGAAAATTTTGAGTAATTTGTTCGGATTTTGAGGATTTTTCATTTGTTTTTGAGGAATTTGGTATTTTTTTTGTGGCAACACTGGTACAATATGGGTCTTAGAACTCTGCCTTGAAGGCATCTGCATATATTGGGTAACTTTCCGTTATAAAGGAATTCTGCCTGACTCTGAAGTTTCTCCCCAGCAGAAAGCTTTCCAGAATTGCATGCGTATTTGCAGGGAGTGAAACCTTTAGTTTGTATATAAGGCAATCATGCCAGACTTTGTCAAAAGCTTGCGAGATGTCCAAAAATACACCGGTGCAGTATTGCTTCCCTTCGAAGGCTTTTCTAATACAAAATACAACGAAACCCAAACTGATGTGGTGGTGTTATTTGGTTACTTGTTAGTGAAGGTTATATTTTTTTCAATAGAAGTTTTTCAAATATTTTGGAAAATACAGAAATCAAGCTAATCGGCCGATATGAACTCACTACCGTCGGATCTTTGCCTGGCTTTGGCACCATAATTATTTCCGAAGGTTTCCATAAGTCGAGGAAGTGGCCTAACTTAAGCATGTTATTAAAAATATGTAACAAAAAATGTACGGCAGTTTGTGGAAGCTCCTTTATCATTTCACCTGTAATCCTGAGTACGTAATGGTGCTTCTTGAAAAACGGGCCTCTTCGCATGCTTCAGTGTTCGCCAAAGGGAGTAGTCAGTCTGTTTCGAAGCAGACAAGGACTGAAGGATCGACTGCGAACTTCTTTCTTTTTCCGCCTGCAACAAAATACGTATTTCCTTTGTACATGCATTCAGCTCCTGTTTAAGCTTAGGAGAGCGAATTCTTTGCCATTCCCTTCTTAATTTGCACTTTTTACTTATTAAGTTAAGAATGTTTAGGGTGTGCAGGCCAGGGCAGTGAGAACTGCGATGTTTAATAGAAAGATTTGGTCTTGGAATTTCTGCGGCCTTAACTATTATATCAGTGAGATTTTCAACTGCCCTGTCGATATCATTCTTGGTCCGAATAGGAATTTGCGGCTCAATGTGCGAACTGACATACTTTTTGTATTTTAACCATTCCAAAAACAAATTTTGAGATTATTCATGGTTTAGCTAAAATGGTTTGAAGTAATAGATTTTGATTTTTAATGCTCTGCATTGCCTTCATTTGCTCCTGCATAACTTTCTTAAAGTTGTTTACAGTAGCTTCTAGGTTATTACTATTCTGACCAAAAAGAGGTTGTGTCGGACGAGTATTTTTGAGCATTTGTGCACATGAAGTGAATTTATTAACAGTCATTGGCGCACACATTGGCTTAGCGGGTGCGGGTATGGGGTTATGCCTAATAGGAATATTTTTGGGAATTGTTTTCTCCTTCATTGAGATATAAATTGGACAACCTCTATAGTTAGCAGTGTGATTTCCACCGCAGTTACTGCACTTTTTGGAGTTTGGGTCCATTTTGGGTTTCACACATTCTTTAGAAGTGTGTAGATCCCCACAGATAACACAGACACCAGGTAAGGTACAGTAGCGACGTGTGTGACCAAATTCCTTATGATATTGAACAGGGCCTCTACGCTTATGGGGTTCTTCTACGGAGATTTTACGGTGTGGAAGATATCGCAATTGACATATTTGATGCACTTCCCCTTTCTTCAGATTATGAGAGCCAGGTTCTAACTCTATTTTGAACATCGGTTGAGGGATGTTTTCTTTATTTTTGATGTTGAAAACATTGCGCACCTTAAAACCTTCTTCCCTAAGAGCATTTTCTATCTATTGTGAGTTCACACTGGACTCGATACCTTTTATGACAACTTCTAGTCCTCGACTACTTTTAAGTTGATAGATGTAATAAGATTTCTTACACTTATCAAATTTATTGGTAATTTTACGAAAAATATCTTGGTTTTGAGCCTGTATTTTCACTTCGTGTATATTACCCTTTTTAATACCAGAGCATTAGAACTCGTAGATAAATAGGTGGAGGCTTGTATTCTTTAACTACGTGTTGGTTAGAACCATTATTAATATCAGCGAGAATACTGTAACGATTATTCTCCGCCGATGCTGGGGTACTTGAAGTGACCACTTAAAAAATTTTATTTTTTGGGCTTTGTTTTCCATTTTTTTCGGGTGTGCGCTTTCGCTTTATTAAAATGTAGCGATCTAACCCAGTCTGAACAGTCGCATTTTTTGCTTGTTTCTCTTCTTCTTTGTTTGTTGCCAATAGCAGTCCGGTTTACAGGATTTAGTTAGAACTTACAGGAAGTTGTTCCTATTGACATAGAACCTGTAAGTGGGAACACTTTTGAGAGAGTAACTAAGCAACTGTTCCTAGTCAGAAGTTACAGGATTTAGTCCGGAGTTTTTTTTCCTGTAAGTTCATGAAAAGTGTCAAACGATCAGCTGATTTGCATGTGCAAACAAAAACAGAAAGCGGTGAAAGCAAATAACCTTATATTTGTAAAACAAAAAGGAAGTAACCAACGAAATATTTGAATAAATATGTATAGATTTTAATAATTATTTAGTGATATTTCAGCCAAATCAGTGTTGCACCAATGACACGTGAACAAACCGACTGACGTTTTTACAGGAAATAGTGCTTTTTGCGTTTCCGTGCACTTCTGCATCTCTCTTACTCTCACTTGAGAGAGTAAAATTGTAGTTTGACAGTTCCACAGGTTTTAGTCCGAAGTTCAAAGGAACAGACTAATTAATATCGGCAGCTGCGTTGTTGTCCGCACTGATCACTGCTGGAGAGCAAGATGGTGCTCTTTGCTTGGCTGCATCTGCTGTTTGTAATGGGGTGTTGACAGTATAAGAGTTTTCTGTTGTTGTTTCCGGTTTTGCTTTTTGGTCTGTATGCACTAATTGTCAAATATGCATTTCGTTTGCTTGCGCTTTGCATTGAATGCCTGCTATCCTTTAGGGGAGCGCCCACGACCAGCGTTGCCAGGTTGACTTGTTTAACGTGATTTGGACGTTTTTTGTATCTTGTTGACGTTCGGACGTTTTTTGTGCAAAAAATTACGTGTTTTAACTTCCCAGTAATTTTTCTCTGTTACTTAATCTTGCAAGTAGAAATTATTTTGAATTATTTTCTTAATAAATCTTTACAAGCTTTGTTTTTTACAGCAGCTTCTTCAAAAGATATTTATCCTTTGGACACAAATATCTTAAGTACGATGCAAACCAAGCGTACGTGCATTTTTTTGGATCTTGGACTAAGGATCCCTCGTTCAAAGGCTGGTTTTGTAAACACTTGAGGTTACGAGGCTTATTGCAATGTTTGCAATTGCACATTAAAAGCCAAATCCGGAAGAGCTGATCTATTCCCTGTGGGGAAAATCTCTAGTTCTGAACTGGTGCGCTTCTAGTACATTTAGACTCAGTACTGGTTCGCGATAAATCTCTTTTGCATGCAAGGAACTGGCGAATTTAACATGGCGATGTCCTAGGAAGTGTCAATTGCCCCCCGCTGCATCCCTTTTTCGATAGTTCCGAACTAGGCCTAAATTCTATAGTTCCGAACCAGTTCTAAAATCGACAGACGAAAGAAAAAAGTATCATGATTTCTCAATCTTTTTGGTTCTTCCGTGTGTGCGATTTTAAGTTATTTTGGAAGAAATGTGTTTTCAATTTGATATTAAATTTGTTTCAATGATTGTAAGAAATGTACGTTTACATACCTGTAGCTGTAGCTCAAGATGTTGAAATGTTAACACAAATTTTAGTTTTGTATTACCCAGCTATGAAAAAGCATCTGCGAAGCACAGAATAGAAGCGTATTTGAACGAAAAAGCCGCCGAACGCATATCTATGCAAAGTAAACAAGCCCCCCGCTGCATCCCTTCGATAGTTCCGAAATAGGTCTAAATTCGACAAATAAGACCAAGTTCGTTCTGCATCCCTTTTTCTATAGTTCTGAACCATTTCTAAATTCGTCACTTTAGATATAGATTTCTAGTGAAAAAACTGAAAAGAATTAGTTTTTTAAAAGTACCACTTTTCGACGATTTTGGACTGGTGGGGATATAGTTCCTATCGGACTAGCTCCTTCTTGGCGATAAAGGCCTAGTACGGAACTAGAAATTTGATTCACTAGTCCGCGGTTTCCCTGCAGGGTTGCAACACGCACCCTCGCAAAAGCACCAAAAAAGCTGTAGCAGCATAAAATGTCAGAGAAAAGAAGGCGACTTTTTTAAGACTTTATTGAAAATGTAATGAACGCAAAAAAGGCTGAAACATTGCTATGTTCCTTCTTACCAAACGTAATTTAGCATTTTCGACAACCGACCACCTAACCAAATGTCTACAAGAGAAAAAAACATTAAAAATTAACGCAACGCAAATTTAGCAACTTAAAATTTGCACATTATAACCCTGGATACTCAAAAAAATTATTAAAAATCTGAATAAAAAGTTGAAAATCTGGATGAAAATTTGCAGATTTTTTATAATTTTTGCACAAAGTTTGAAATGTGGATTTATATTTTGCTTGTTATATAATGAGCTAGGCTTTTATGGAAAAATAATAAACATTAAATAAACAAAAGAAAAACAGCCACAATCGATCAAAATATTGATGACTTAATCAGCTATCACAAGTGTATGCATAAAATGATTTTTATATTAACGATCNTGTTTCAATGATTGTAAGAAATGTACGTTTACATACCTGTAGCTGTAGCTCAAGATGTTGAAATGTTAACACAAATTTTAGTTTTGTATTACCCAGCTATGAAAAAGCATCTGCGAAGCACAGAATAGAAGCGTATTTGAACGAAAAAGCCGCCGAACGCATATCTATGCAAAGTAAACAAGCCCCCCGCTGCATCCCTTCGATAGTTCCGAAATAGGTCTAAATTCGACAAATAAGACCAAGTTCGTTCTGCATCCCTTTTTCTATAGTTCTGAACCATTTCTAAATTCGTCACTTTAGATATAGATTTCTAGTGAAAAAACTGAAAAGAATTAGTTTTTTAAAAGTACCACTTTTCGACGATTTTGGACTGGTGGGGATATAGTTCCTATCGGACTAGCTCCTTCTTGGCGATAAAGGCCTAGTACGGAACTAGAAATTTGATTCACTAGTCCGCGGTTTCCCTGCAGGGTTGCAACACGCACCCTCGCAAAAGCACCAAAAAAGCTGTAGCAGCATAAAATGTCAGAGAAAAGAAGGCGACTTTTTTAAGACTTTATTGAAAATGTAATGAACGCAAAAAAGGCTGAAACATTGCTATGTTCCTTCTTACCAAACGTAATTTAGCATTTTCGACAACCGACCACCTAACCAAATGTCTACAAGAGAAAAAAACATTAAAAATTAACGCAACGCAAATTTAGCAACTTAAAATTTGCACATTATAACCCTGGATACTCAAAAAAATTATTAAAAATCTGAATAAAAAGTTGAAAATCTGGATGAAAATTTGCAGATTTTTTATAATTTTTGCACAAAGTTTGAAATGTGGATTTATATTTTGGTTGTTATATAATGAGCTAGGCTTTTATGGAAAAATAATAAACATTAAATAAACAAAAGAAAACAGCCACAATCGATCAAAATATTGATGACTTAATCAGCTATCACAAGTGTATGCATAAAATGATTTTTATATTAACGATCACAAACCAGTAGCTCGTTTCTGTAACAATTCTCTACCAAGGCGAATTGAGATATGATTTCGCCGTCCTGTTCTCTACTGCTAATGAGTTGTAGCAAGGCGAATTTATACAAGGTGGTGTTGATGGCGAGTTTAGATTTTCGCCGCGGTACTTATTAATGTCAAAACGATGTGTTTGTTGTAATATGAATTCGCCTTGTTTACAACAAACACATCATTTTGACATTAATCAGTACCGCGGCGAAAATCTAAACTCGCCATCAACACCAACTTGTATAAATTCGCCTTGAGTAGTAAAGAATGACGTATATTCTCTACCAGTAGAGAAATAATCGGTAGAAGAGAGTTACAGAAACGCAAAACCGCGTATCAAGATAATGCAAAACTGCGTATGTGATGTTGAATAAATTAATTAGTAAAAACACTGTTATTTCAAAATGGTTCTCCTTTTTATAAAGCAATCGCATTTCTGACTAGTATATATAATAAACTGAAAAGTGGTTTTTTACTTAAAAAACATTATTTCAAAAATTATTTCAAGGAATATATTTTGAGCATCATTTTATAGCGAGCTTTTAGTGATTTATTTCTAAAACTAATTATAAAACGGAGGCAAGTAAAATACTCCTATTACATTGCGTAATGCACATAGATAATCTATTTGTTTATGGAATTATTTTCATTATTATTTAGAACGATTAGCTGCATATTTCGGGATGGCCACGTGCATGGTAACTTCACCAAGGTGTTGTTTGCTTGTTCCAACCACTTTTCGGCGGAAAATTTTCAGCCTCGGGACGGATGTGCCCAATCTAAGCGAAACGCTGCACCAGCTGTCTATAAACTATAACAAGGAGCTCTAAGAATTTTTAAATTTTTTTACCTCCCTCTAAGTTTATGCTTCCATAGTGCTTTCATTGACAATAAGCTACTTTTTAACTATTCCTTTGTTCATATGTCCTCTAAAAAGGATCCAAATTAAAGCAGCATCCTAATATCTATAATAATATCTCATGGAACACTGCATATAATGCCAAATTTTTTTGCGGTAGGGTAATTAAGGTATTTTAAAGTCATACACACTTATTAACAGCTATGCTAATACCATGAATATAAAATTTCCAAAACAATAATTTGTTGAGGTGGCAGTGATACTCGAGCAATTTACGAAAAGTATAAACGTCATATGCACAGTTTATGTCAAAAAATTTCAAAGTGAAACTACCTTCTTTTTTTGTATCATGCAAAATTCTGTGTGCATACATTTGAAAAATACGTTTTTGGGTAGGAAATGACGTTTTTTTCAGACCGAGAGAGACGTTTTCTCATGCCGAAGACCTGGCAACACTGCCCATGACACTCATCTCTCACTTACATAACTACCGTTCGTATTTTGTATGTAAACAATAATTTATTTATTTTTCGCGATCACGGTTTGATTTTTATACTGCTGAGGGCAGTACACGACGATACAAAACTCCAATAATAGTTGAATGTGTCTTTCGATGATTAAGTATTATTAGTTACACAATAAATATGATTTTTTATGGAGCGAATAAAGAACACGTCCGTACTCAACCGCAACTGCAGAGAGTTTTTTTATATATTGCCTGATACGAATTTCTTTCATTATTTGAGGTAACTTGTTTTTTAAATTAAAAAAAGCAATAAATGTAGCTATGAGCAGTATTTTAAATAATATAGCAAAGGTAGCGCACCGCAGATATCAGATTGTTCGTAGAATGCACTTTGAATACACCGTTCGTAGCAATTCGGATTATTTTAAATAATGTACCAGCATACAGACCAGACATCTGCAGCGGGTGCATGATTTTCGTGTATACTCGATCATCTAACAAAACCCGTTTTGCATCGTTCTCTGTATACGAGCAGAAGTATTGTTCGTTATCGACTGAGCTCAAGACGAACATGTTGGCCACAACACCCGATTGCTTTTCATACATACTTGATTGGGTTCGGGTGCTTTGCAGCTCAATATACCCGGGTGTTCGAGTTTCAACCCGAGTGTGCACAAAATTTTCTTGATTGGCTTATGACGTTTTTGTTTCTACAAAAAATGTTGCCTTCTCATCGCGGTGTTCTTAGTTTTTGTGCGTAGAGGGCAAAGAGAACGTTGAATTTTTCGGTAGTTTGTTTAAGTGTACATTTAACCATTTCTTATATTTTTGCTCATACAAAATGCGACATCACGACGCCTACATCCATTTAGGTATAATTGTGTGTAGATCGGCATTGCCCAAGCCCTATACACTCGGTGCACATTTATTTTTTGTAAAAGTACTTATGTACTATGTAGATGTACATAGTTTTAGGCTGTGTGTTCTAGTATATACTCACACAGCTTTCCACGCGAAACTATACGAAACACAAAAACATTTTTGTCTACTTCGCTTCTAATTTTTTCATTGCGTATGCACAAGCACAAAGCAACAACATTTTCGTATGCTTTGTGGGAACATATTGGCGCCAGTTACCTTCAGCGTAAATTTCTTTGTTGTCCTGCATTTTATCGCAATGTTCGGGTGTCCGTTTCATTGTTACACAAATTTTCGGGTTAGCTGCGGGTGTCCGAGTGTGGTGTTCGCTTGTGCTCAATTTATAGCGAGGGTGATCGAACAGACTCGTTCGTAACCAAAGCAGCTGTCGGGTATGCATCTCGATCGAACACATAGTAGCCGAGTGTGGCGTTCGCTTG
>NW_016158911.1:46199-49261 GCF_001687245.7 Rhagoletis zephyria | reverse complement strand
GCGGGTGTCCGAGTGTGGTGTTCGCTTGTGCTCAATTTATAGCGAGGGTAATCGAACAGACTCGTTCGTAACCAAAGCAGCTGTCGGGTATGCATCTCGATCGAACACATGTACATCTGCAACGTAACCAAATAACTTTTCATGAAACCCTTTGTTAGTTTGAGATAAAAAGTAAAGTGATTAACCTTTTTTAAAACATTAGGGGTATTCTCCAAATCTTGCAAAGCCATTGCACGTAGCACGGATTGCACGGATTGCATAAATTGCAAACACACAACAAGAAAATTCATGGGAAACAACATTTCCTATCGCTGCAAATATGCAACGTCGAAACCCATGTATATATTTTGCAAAATAGCATAGCAAGATAATAGCGACCCTGTGCTAGTTGTTTTGTTGTTGAAATTGCTACATATTTCTCTCATTCCTCTCATCTCGCTCACTTATTTTTTTTTTGCTGTCTCTTGTTATTGTATTTGATACATAATTTCGCTGCTTGCTCCCCATGCATGCTACCACTTTGCAATGGGGTGTTCTCGTACTCTTCGAAATTTGGAATAGTATTTTTGCATTTCGTGCAATCCGTGCATCGTGCAAGACTTCGAGAATACCCCTATTGTTTTGTCTCGAGCTGCTCGAAGATATTCCTCCCAACGCAATTTTTATAGCCAAATATATCTGATGTTATTCCAAAAGTCGATATGGCATTGAAGGAAAAAGTTTCCTCCTACTATGAAAGAATTCATTCTTATAAAACCATTTTAGGTAGATTTATTTACTTTTAGGTAGAACTAGGTACAAATAGGTACAATTTGAAACTTGCATTTTCTATCCCTGTTGCTTACCCTTTCGATTTGAAGTTTTTGCCCCACATCAAGCACCTGCTTGCCCGCTCTGCTACGATCAAGCTGTTTTGCTGTTTTTATTCATGCAAAAAGACAAATGCATAAATATATATGCCTCGCCATCCTACATCCACAGACAAATTTTTAAATTTCTGCCAGTTGCGACGGCGCCACCAATATTAACCCTACGTTTACGAAATATTTAGGTTTTCGCATAAGCTTACATTTAATAAAGCCATACTCGTACATTTTATATGGAGAATAATAATAATTCATTTAAATAATATCTTCTCGACGATAAATGTAACTTTCATGAAAATTAACTATACAAATTTTATTCTATTAACCACTGGAAAGAAAAAAACGTTGGCCACTTAAATGGGTTAAAGGCAAAAATATTTACACGCTTGCATGCAGACATACATATGGACATGTACAGTGGATTTGCACTAACTTGGATATCGCATTGCTTATATTTTCATGTGTTTGAATCTTTTTATGGTACTGAAGATTTGCTTACGGATGAAAAAAGTTAAAAATCATCCGTGGATGTATGTAAATATATCTTTATAAACGCTTTGAAGTATAGAAACTTTTAATATTAAAAAATAAATAAAATCATTTCTTTGCATTTATACAAATGGTGTTCAAGGCACATTGACCCACCTCTACAAAAATCGTGGCGCGTCATGGACAAAAATTTTACAATTTCGGACCGAAAAATGTGCAAACGAGATAGGTTGCCACGTTATATTTGTGAACTTCCGATAAAACCACATATGTTTGTGATTTTAGGAGTTTTGATTTTATTAAAAAACACTAATGTATTTTCCTGCAGAAAACTTTCATTTTTATTTAATGTTTATTAAAAGGACACCTTAAAATACTAGTTAATGATTGAAATATTGGTTGGGAATAGAGAATATTAGTGTTTTGCAAAAAATTACCAAAATTCGAGATAACTTGTTTACTGGATATAGATCATAGTTGCCACTTTTCACTTGGCTGGCTGCGATTTTCTTAATTTTAGATTTTACAATTTTTGTGTTGGATTGAAAAAGTTGCGTTTGATGATTATGAATTAGCGGGGAGATGTGCTGAGGTTGCATTTATGAATGAATGAACTTGGCCTTGAAAAATATGCGCATGCGTTTATGAATGAAATACATATGTAGTTATTGTTCTATTTTAATATGCGCGTAATTATGGACATATGTATGCTGAGTTGTACATATGTATGCATGTGCGCGGGGTATGCATGTGCGTAGACAGGACTTTTTCGGGGGGTTTCTGGCAAAATATTTTTTTTTTCCCTTTTATTTCAACATATTTTGATTAATAGAAAAATACTGATAAAAATAAAATATTTCACACAAACAACAAAAAATATAATCGATAGTCGCATGAGGCTATTGCCTGAAATTTTTAAAATGCACTTGTGCCATTGTGCTACTATGATAGCACGGCCCTGTAATCATAGTCAACTTATGTGTAGTAGACTGCATCACTCCCCATAAAAAAAATTGGTACTGTTTTTCCGCTGGAATTATAAAACCTATTATATTTTAAGACTACCACCAAAATATCTCGCAAAAAATATAAAGATTTACGTGAGCTGGAAATACCTCCAAAAATTGATTTTTTTATTAATAAAAAGTTTTTTTAAATATTTTTTGAAAAAAATTACCTCAGATAGGGATGTTCCGATACAAGTAAATACGAGTATGTACTCGATACTTTTGTTTCAATACCAACTACTTTTTTTACTCGAATCGTTGTTTCGATACCTGCTTGGTATCGAAAGAAAAGTACTTGTATCGAATCGATTTGGACAGGTGCCATATCTTGTCGACAATATTTGTTCTATTGAAAATAATTGCTTCGTTTTTATGAAAAATAATTTCTTTAAGCAATGACACCGCCAAAATCTAACTGCCCGTCTCCACAGGATAAAGTTTATATCATGATACATATGTTAGAATATAAATAGCCAATGGAGACCGCTCATTGCTCTTCAAGAGCAATATATGTATATCAGAGCTTTATACCTTGCCATCTATTGCCGGCAATTTGGTAGTTTGACAGCTACATTTTCATTCGCACGAAAACTTCGTGTCGGCATCATTATTGATATTTTAATATAAAAGCAAAAATTTAGCTGTTTTCTGTCAAAATATTTGTTATTATGTACTTGGGTGTAAAATAATATATTTTTTT
>NW_016158911.1:22974-43556 GCF_001687245.7 Rhagoletis zephyria | reverse complement strand
GGAACCTTTCAAAGGTTGAATTTTTTGTCTAAGTAATCGTATTACTTCTAGTGCTACTAATGAAGAAATATACATATCGATACCTCAACTGAAAACATATTGAAAATTTCGAATTCTCTGCCGAGATAGGTCGATCTGCCACTCAGGTGCCGCTCAAGGTATGTCACAGATAACGTCTGAAAAATAGTTTCGCTTTGTTGCATGTAAAAGGATGAAAAATTATCGATATAAGTAGATATCGATACATTCGGTTAACTCATATCAGTAGTATCGAAATAGCGATTTGAGTAAACTCATTTGAGTAGGTATCGATACTTCGATGGTATTGGAACTTCCCTAACCTCAGATGACTAAACAGTTGAAGCTTAAAAAGTTTGCATAAAAATATTAAAAAAACAATTTCTACGGAATCATAATAATGAGATTTTTTATGCTGTTTTTGAACTTTTTTCAAAGACTTGTTTAGGAAAAACTTGAATAACTCAACCAAAACCTTACCAATTTAGACTTATTTAGGGTGAAAATTTCTCAACTGGACCTCGGATTTCAGTAGAGTTCGAATTTTTGCATGAAAGTTTGTGGATAGAGAGGTTTATAGATGTGAAAGGGATTCTGAGAATTTTTTTTAAAGATTTTAATTTTTAAAGTCTTTAAAAGCAAATAGTATCTATATTTTTAAGCTATCTTTGTTTTCAAAACTCATTTTCTCTTAAAGTATTTGACGAAAGCTGATGAAATTTTTTTTGTAAGCTTAGTGACATTAGAGCTTTAAACAAAATAATTTTATAATTTTGAAAAAAAATTCTTTAAATTTAAACATAATAAATATTCAAGTTGCATTAAAAATATGTTCTCAATGAGTGTTTTCCATTTCGTTTATATTTTCGTAAACTGCATTNATTTTCTCTTAAAGTATTTGACGAAAGTTGATGAAATTTTTTTTGTAAGCTTAGTGACATTAGAGCTTTAAACAAAATAATTTTATAATTTTGAAAAAAAATTCTTTATTTAAACATAATAAATATTCAAGTTGCATTAAAAATATGTTCTCAATGAGTGTTTTCCATTTCGTTTATATTTTCGTAAACTGCATTTATTGAAGAAAATATTTGTAAAAAAAATTGGTTAGATCTTTTCTGTTTATTACTTACAGCAACATTTGTCACAGCGCGCACGCATCGTGAACCATGCACGCTCACCGCCTATGTATGAGCGCAACGTGTTCACAAGAAAGCACGTACAGGAGCAACTAACAATTGGTACATATTTCCGAATTTTAACGTAACCTCATATAATAATGATGGCATTTATAGTATTTTTATGTTAAGCTTTGCATCGGAGATTTGTGTTAAAATAATCCCATTAATTCAATTTTTTTGGAGTTCACACACAACATTATTACCAGGGAAGGGATTTTTAGGACCTAAACACCTATAAAAAAAAGGGAAAATAGGCAGGAAAAGACACTAGAAGGCAAAATAAGGCACTAAATAAAGACAAGAAATGATTATTTTACAAGTAAAAAGAGAAAAACTGTGAACTACATAGTTTCATTATATCAAAAATTTGTACTTTGAATCATGATACAAATATTTAAAGGTAGTTTCACTACTTCTTATCCGCCATTGCTCCCATTTGACGTAAACTGTTCTTTTGACGTTTTCTTTTAAATCGAAGCTACCATATTCTTTTATGAAACTAAAAAGTGGTTTTTTACTTAAAAAAAAATTATTCCAAAATTATTTCAAGGAATATATTTTGAGCATAATTTTATAGCGAGCTATCAGTGGTTTATTTCTAAAATTAATTATAAAACGGAAGGCTAGTAAAATACTCCTATTACATTGCGTAATGCACATGGATAATCTATTTCTTTATGGAATTATTTTCATTATTATTTAGAACGATTAGCTGCATATTTCGGGATGGCCACGTGCATGGTAACTTCACCAAGGTGTTGGAAAATTTTCAGCCTCCGGACGGATGTGCCCAATCTAAGCGAAACGCTGCACCAGCTGTCTATAAAATACAACAAGGAGCTCTAAGAATTTTTAAATTTTTTTACCTCCCTCTAAGTTTATGCTTCCATAGTGCTTTCATTGACAATAAGCTACTTTTTAACTATTCCTGTGTTCATATGTCCTCTAAAAAGGATCCAAATTAAAGCAGCATCCTAATATCTATAATAATATATTATCTCATGGAACACTGCATATAATGCCAAATTATTTTCCGGTAGGGTAATTAAGGTATTTTAAAGTAATACACACTTATTAACAGCTATGCTAATACCATGAATTAAGTAAATTTACCTTGCGTGTTGTTATTTTTTAATGCATAAAAAATTCCTTTAAAAAATAATAAAATTTCCAAAACAAAACAAACAAATTTGAAAAACAAATTTCCAAAACAATAATTCTTTGAGGTGGCAGTGATACTCCAGCAATTTACGAAAAGCATAAACGTCATAAGCACAGTTTATGGAAAAAAATTTTAAAGTGAAACTACCTTCTTTTTTTGTATCGTGCTTTGAATCTTTGACTATTTTCTCCATTTGAGATTTTAACTCGCAAAACTTTAATCTCTATAGTTGTAGTAACATTGAACCGTAAGATGCATTTTTCTGGCAGCATTTTCATTAGATGTTCACGAAGAAAAGCCTTAAATGTACTAAACGTGCGCTCAACGTGAGTTGATACAAGTGGCGCCCAATTTAAATATGGAACGTTTAAAACTTTCATATTATCAGGAATAAGGGATTTTTCCTTACCGTTTACAATTAAAGTTAGTAAAGGCGAATGTCTTAAAAAAGGCAAATTCAGATATGTATATACGGAATCAGTGAAAGCTAAATCGTGGTCATTCTTAATCGAATGTACTCTATCTTTTAGCACAAAAAAAGCAATTTCCATAATATATTGCTTTTTTAAGACGTTTTTGAGGTTACGTTTATATGGTAGGTATGCTTTAAAATAAGTCGATCTCGCCAATTTTTCGTCTTTTTTCTTGATAATTCCATCAATGTTGCACACGGAACATTGAGGTTATAAGCCTTCTATTTTTCTAAAAAAGAAATTATATGGAGCTGCACCACTGTGCGACGTTGAACACTTGAACAATCACAATAAAAAAAATTATTAGACATAAAATTTACATACTTATGGTTGACTGATGACGCTAGAACCATACAGCTGCGTGTGAACTCCAAAAAAATGGACTTGATCAGATTATTTTAACACATACCAATCTTAACCTAAAAATGCCTTTAAAATACCACAAATGCCATCATTATTATATAAGGTTATGTTAAAAGTCGGAAATATGAGTCAATTGTAGTTGCTCCTATACGCGCTTTCTTGTGAACACGTTGCGCGCATACATAGGCGGTGAGCGTGCATGGTTTACGATGCGTGCGCGCTGTGACAAATGTTGCTGTAAGTAATAAACAGAAAAGATCTAACCAATTTTTTTTTACAAATATTTTCTTCAATAAATGCAGTTTACGAAAATACAAACGAAATGGAAAACACTCATTGAGAACATATTTTTAATGCAACTTGAATATTTATAATGTTTAAATTTAAAGAATTTTTTCTATATTCTAAAAATATTATTTTTAAGCTCTAATGTCACTACGCTTACAAAAAAATTTCATCAACTTTCGTCAAATACTTTAAGAGAAAATGGGTTTTGAAAAAAAGATTGCTTAAAAATATATTTGCTTCAAAGAACTTTAAAAATTAGAATTTTGCAAAAGAATTCTCAGAATCCCTTTCACATCTATAAATCTCTCTACCCACAAATTTTCACGCAAAAATTCGAACTTGACCGAAATCCGAGGTCCAGTTGAGAAATTTTCACTCCTTGTGAGGTATCATTGGTAAGGTATTTTCTCACCCTTTTAATTTATTTGCGAATAAGCTCATACAATGTATGAAAGAGGAAGGTAAGATAAACACGTGTCATTCCATGTTGAATTAAGATGTGTTGGTATTTGATAAAGAAACATTTGGGACGTGAATGATTTTTTTTCGCAAAGAAATAAAAATGGTGGGAAAATACCCCCCCTCCGCCCCCCACTGATACCTCATAAGTCTATAGCGGTAAAGCAGTTCAGTTTGGAGCAGTGGTTTAAGTTTTTCTTACACAAATCTTTGAAAAAAGTTAAAAAGCAGCATCAAAAATCTAATTATTACACCGTGCGACAATAAATTTACACACGAAAAAATCAATATATTCAACAACGTTTTTAGTTTTTCTCTCTGACGTCAGGTTTTTTTTTAAAAGAACTGAAATTTCTAGAATATGATTGAATAAAAAAATTATTCAAAAGATTCGGTGCATTGCAGAATTACCTTATGGGTATCAATTAAAAGGACAAATTCTGTAGCATAGGAAAAAACAATTAATTTTTGAGTGCACCAGGACGAATAAGTATTGAAAATGTCATTTTAAAATTGTATCCTTGAATATCCTGGGAAATTTCCAATATTTATTTTTGAAAAAAATATACGCCTAGGACTAATATGTTAACTACCACATCCTCGATTTCGTCCTTCTAACTTTATTAGTTTTAGATAAACAAATTTTACACTTCTCTTTATAAGATATTCATAGTTACAATATACCTAAATGAAGATACTGGAATCGTTATTTTGGAACAAAGTATGCGCTCTAAAAGAACAAACTGACCGTATGATGTACGGTTTAAATACTTTAATTGTTTTGTATACAAGGGCGTAGCCAGCCTTTCACCTAGGGGGGCAGGAGTTTATATAGAGGGAAAAAATGTTTTTCATTAAATTTTTTTCTTTGTGTATATAAATAGAAATTTTTGGGAAAAGAAAGTATAAGTTTTCTGGTGTTCTTTATAACGCTACCAATTTTTTAAAAATCAGTTTGTATTTTTTTGTTTAAAATATTTTTTTTTCTATAAAAAAGGTATTTTTTGCTTTTAAGTTTTGTTTCTCAAATTTTAATGTACGAAGTATTCAAATACGCATACCAGAAGAAAGGGTATTTAAGCGCCTTTAACACGATACCAAATTCTTAAAAATTAATTTTTTTGTTAATATTTTTTATAAAAAAGGGTATTTTTTAATTTTAAGTGTTTTTTCTCAAATTTTTATATACGAAGTACACAAATACGGGTATCAGAAGAAAGAAGATTTGATTGCGTTTACAACGATATCAGCTTTTTAAAAATCGATTAGTAATTTTTTTGTTTGAAATTTTTTTTATAAAAAAAGTTTTTTTTCGCTTTAAATGTTTTTGCTCAAAAGTATACAAATATGCATATCAGAAGAGAAGAAGGGGGTCTAATCACTTTTACAACGATACCAACTTTTAAAAAATCAGTTCAAAATTGTTTCAGATATAAGGTTTATAATTTTTCGAAGACCCGACTTTTGCCCCCTTATAGCACCTGTAATATGAGTTTACAAAAAAAAAAGTTATAAATCATTTAAATAAGAGCAAAAGGCGGTCTACGACTATATTTTTAGTTTTTTAGTTTTTTACATATAATAATAAAATATAATTTTTACCAAAGATCCTATTTCGAACTTCGAAGGCCCCTATCTCGATTTTGGAGGCTAACTTCAAAAAACGGAGAAATCACTTTTTTACGTATGACTCAATCTCTTAAAAAAACTGGTTTGGTCCAATACCCAGCGGAGTGCTGTACAGTGTAATGATTATAGTATCTTCATTTATGTATATTGTTACTATAAATATCTTATAAAGGGAATTGTAAATTTTTTTATCTAAAACTAATAAAGTTAGAAGGACGAAATTCGAGGATGTGGTAGTTTACATATTAGTCCTTCACATATATTTTTTTCAAAACTAAATATTGGAAATTTCCAATGATATTCAAGGATATAGTTTTAAAAGAACATTTTCAAAATTTATTCGCCTTGGTGAAACAAAAAACTAAATTTTTTTTTAATTCTGCAGAATTTTTCCTTTTAACTGATTTTTCCTTTAACTGTTACTCTACAATGCACCAAATCTTTTAAATTATTATTTTATTCAATCATATTCTAGAAATTTCAAAGTTCTTAAAAAAAATCCTGACATCAGAGAGAAAAATTAAAAACGCAGTTATACTATATATGGCTCCTAGTTTTGTGAATATATTGATTTTTACGTGTGTTTCCTTTGTTTTTTCCAAAAAATCCTTTAAGAGACTATTTTTATTCATAAAAAGATCCATTTTTAGAGGTATTTTCAAACCGGTCCAGCTCACGTAAATATTAATATTTTTCCGAAATATTTTGATAGAAGTCTTAAAATATACTAGGTTTGGTAATCCCGCCGGAAATACCGCAACTTTTTTTGGTGATTCAGTCTAATGTACAGTAGTCGAAAAAATTATTGCCGCACCAAATTTTCACCAGTTTTAAAATATTATTTTTGTTGTTATTTAATTTTGGTTAGCTTTTTAGAGTTCATTCTTTATCAATATCCGTATAAATACAAGTTAAAAGGCAGTGTCACACGATTGGATATTTGCCAGAATTTGGCGCAAATCGTATCCCAATTGAGTGAATACCAAAATATTTTTCTAACACCTACAACCCACGTTTATTAAAAAAAAATTAATGTATTTTCCTGCAGAAAACGTTCACTTTTATTTAATGTTGATTAAAAGAACTCCATAAAATACTAGTTAATGATTGAAATATTGGTTGGGAATAGAGAAATTTAGTGTTTTGCAAAAAATTACCAAAAGTCGAGATAACTTGTTTTACTGGATATAGGGCTTTTCACTTGGCTGGCTGCGGTTTTCTCAATTTTAGATGTTAGAATTTTTGTGTCGGATTGAAATAGTTGCACTTGATGATAATGAATTTGCGGGGAGATGTGCTGACGTTGCATTTACGAATGAATGAACTTGGGCTTGAGAAATACGCGCATGCGTTGTACATATGTATGCATGTGCGTAGTATTTAGGCAGAAATATGCACATATGTATGTATGTACTTATGTATATATGCATATAAAAACGTTATCAATAAATGGAGTGTGTACGTACATTAGGGTGGTCCAAAACTGCATGTGAAAAAGTAAAGTCGGAATTTTTGTGCTCTCACCCCTTAGGATTTTTCTCTACCGAGAAAATATACCCTTATTTTTTTATTTTGAAATCAAAAAATACTTAGAGGTCGCTCAAAGCGCCCAAAGTTTTCCATGTATTTTATATGTATTTTACAACTTTTCGTAGAAATGGTATAGAATAGTTAAAAATCAATATTTTTCTACCAGAAAACTCTGTTTATTTGCAGGAGATTCCCAATAACAATATCCAATTGTTTACTAAACCATTTTTTTATCGCAACTATAATATATAGGTCCGCCAAAAACTCACAAAACCCCCGAAAATTACAATGGGGCGGGCAAAAAAAATCGTTAGTATTAAAAAATTGTTAAATAAACAATTGGGTATTATTATTGAAAGTCCCCTGAAGAGAACCAGAGTTTTCTGATCGAAAAATGTTGATTTTCAAGAATTCTATACCATTTCTAAGAAAAATTTTATTTTTGCCATATAAAAATACATGGAAAACTTTGAGCGCTTTGAGCGACCTCTAAATATTTTTTGATTTTAAAATAACAAAAAAGGGGTATACTTTTTTCTATATAAAACAATCCAAGGGGGTGAGAGCATTACAATTCCGAATTTACTCTTTTTGGACCACCCTAATGTACATACATATTCGTGGGAAATGCATTTTCATTTGACTGCAAAACTATTGGGGCATATTCGTAGACGAAATAAAGTCGACTCTGAAGTTTTCTCAATGAGTATGGGATTGATTTCATATATCTCAATACGAAGTGTTCCAGTACTATACCATGAACACTTCCAGAGATATGTAGTATGAAATTCGCCATATACGGTAGGTGCCACGCCCCCTTTTCCAATAGCTCCATATTTTCTCCATGACTATGTGATTAATTTCATATATCTCCACACGAAGTTCCAGTACTCTACCAAGAACAATTCTAGAGATATGCAATAAGAAAAATTAGACTTATATGGGAGGTCCATGAGTATGCGATTGTTTTCATATGTCTCCATACATCGGCGTAGCCAGAATGAAATTTAGGGGGGGGCTCGACCTTTTAAGCTGGCATTTCAGGGTACTATTTTATATATATATATATAAGAAAAATTTGAAAGTTAGGGTGGGGGGGCTCGAGCACCCCCCTGCCCCTACCTGGCTACGCCAATGTCTCCATACCATGTTCGAGTACTCTACCATGAAAAATTCGATTTGAACACTTCCAGAGATATGCAGTATGAAAATTCGGTTTATATGGGAGGTGCCACGCCCCTTTTTCTAATAGCCCAAATTTTTCTTCATAACGATGTGATTGATTTCACATACCAATCAGTACCGAGTTTCACTACTCTACCATGAACATTTCCAAAGATACTTCTTATGAAAAATTCGATTTGTATGGGACGTACCGCGCTCCCTTTTCAAATAGACCGATGTTTTCTCCAACAGTATGCGATCGATTTCATATATCTCCATACCAAGTTCTAGTACTCTTTCAGAGGTATACTGTATGAAAAATTTGGTTTGTATAGGAGGTGCCACACCCCTTTTCCAACAGCTCCAATTTTTGGCAAGAGTATGCGATCGGTTTCATATATCTCCACACCAAGTTTTAGTACTTTACCATTAACATTTCCAGAGATATGCAGTATGAAAAATTCGGTTTGTATGGGAGGTGCCACGCCCCTTTTTCCGATAGTTCCAATTTTTCTCCAAGAGTATGCGATGGATTTCTTATATCCCCATACCAAGTTCCAATACTCTACAATAAACACTTCCAGAGATATCCAGTATGAAAGTTTGGTTTAAAAGCGAGGTGCCACGCCCCCTTTTTCAATAGGTCAAATTTTTCTCAAAGAGTATGCGATCGATTTCATATGCGCCAATACCAAGTTCCATATGAATATTCGATTTGTATGGGAGGATGGGTTTCATATATCTCCATACCAAGTACCATCACTATTTCATAACATTTCCAGAGGTATTCAGTATGAAAAGTTTGGTTTGTATGGGAGGTGCCACGCCCCCCTTTTCTAATAGCTCCAATTTTTCTCCAAGACTATGTGATTGATTTCATATACATACGTCAATACCAAGTTTCAATACTCCTCCAGAGATTTGTAGTATGAAAAAGTTCGGTTTGTGTGGGAAGTGCCACGCCCCTTTTCCGATAACTCAAATTTTTCTCTAATAGTATGCGATGGATTTCATATATCTCCATACCAAGTTCCAGAACTCTACTATGAACATATATCGAGATTTTTTCTAGCCGATAACCATCCTTTGAACGTCTGCAGCAGATGTCCGAAATTTCAAAAAAATCGGTTCAGCCGTTCTCGAGCTTTGCGATATATGCACTGCTGCTTTTAATATTGCGCTCACTTACGTACAAAAAAACATAGCAGCAAGGTTTTTATGCGTAATTATTTACATACATAGTATGTACCATGATACAAAAAAGAAGGTAGTTTCAATAAACAACTTTTGACGGATAATAAAATTTTTTGAAGTTTCATAAATTGTCAGTATTATCAACGGCCTTGCCACTNAAAAAAAAAATATTATCTCTGGTGATCAGGTAGCATGAATTTTATGAAATGTCATAATTTTATTAAAAGTCAAATGGTTAGCAACAACAACGAATGTCATTAAATGGAACTACCTTCTTTTTTGTATCATGGTATGTACAATGTAAGTGCTAACGGCAATGTTAGTTGCTCCTTGTGGCAGCATAAACGACTCTACATATGTACATAATTGCCTACATTATTTCTCCATGAACTATACATACATATCGTCGTTTAAAGTACAAAACCGCGTATCAACAAAATGCAAAACCGCGTATGTGAGGTTGCATAAATTATTTTCTAGAGAGTAAAAACACTCATATTTCAAAATGGTTCTCCCTTTTATAAAGCAATCGCATATCTGGCTAGTATATATCAGGACGAATGGATAAGAAACAGTGTTGCCGTTTTAGCCCTACCACATAGTTTTTTTCGCCACATAAATTTAAAATTGCCCCTAGCCCTTTTTTAGGCTTTTGGAGAATTTATTCATACTTGGCATGAAAAAGTTGTATATGCTTAATTTGATCTCATTTTTGTTTTCATATATGTAAGAGATGAATTTTTAAACTAAGAAAGACCGATATATATACAAATATGTATTGTATGTTCCTTACGTTTTTATTACATACACATACTGTAAAAGTGCTAGGGCTCTTAACTTATCTATTGACGATTTAACAATAGTTTAAAATAGATAAGTTTACGGACCTTAATGTGCTTAATTTGATAAATGGCCCATCAAGTCGATTGACCGTGTATGTTCTTGTGGTGTAATTGTACCAGCTGCTGGTGCGACTTCAAAAACTATTTGAAAATTTTATGATTGTACCAGCATGCTGGTGTCGTGAGAGGTGAAATTGGCTCAAAGTATTTGTAAAAAGTAGTAGTAAAAAGTATTTTGGCGGAAATTTCTTGTACTATATGAGTTTGTGGAAGATTAAGTGCACGATATTGCAGTTGTGAATTAAAAAAAAAACAATGTTTAACAAAATGGTGGAAAAATTATGAAATTTCGGCTCTAATCATTTCGATCTTTCCTCGCCATCATTTGTAAAGAAATAAATATTATACCAGCATGCTGGTAAGTTATGCTTCGAGCCTGATGGTACAATCACTTGAGCAAGTTGGTGTCGTATATTTCCCCTTTTATAAAAAAAGGTTTTTGGTTGGATAAAATATTAGATTTTTTCCAGAGTTCATTGTTTTTCTATACCATTACTTATTGAACAAGTTTGCGTGTATACCTATATATGTATATGTAACTAAAAAATTTTAGCTACCATTTCTAGCCACAACGAATTTTTTTAGCCCTTTTTTTAAAGGAATTTGGCTACCTCTAAAAATGATTCGCGCCAACACTGATAAAGATTGAGCCAAGAGCCTTTGTNTTTTAGCTACCATTTCTAGCCACAACGAATTTTTTTAGCCCTTTTTTTAAAGGAATTTGGCTACCTCTAAAAATGATTCGCGCCAACACTGATAAATATTGAGCCAAGAGCCTTTGTAAGAAAATCCAATTTTTGGCAGCAAATGTCAGTTACGCGGTTTTGCAGAATGACGGTACGCGGCTTTGTACTTTAAACGACGATATGTATCTAAGTTTTGCAGTGAGAGAATACACTGCCAAATATTAATGTATATTTGAACAAGAATTTTCATATAACTAAATAATATAAACAATTTTCATTTATTTTTTTTTTTGTAATAAATCAAAACTGTCAATAACATGCATTTTTTACCAATTTTACCATTTTTGAAATAACATGCATTTTTGCTATATACATACTATATACTCGTACAAGAAGCAAACTTGAACACATGCTTTTTGAGTCTTTAGCAATATTAACTACTGAATAAATTATATTTAAGAAAAGTCATGCAGATATGCAAATCAGCAATTCTAACTAATATAAAAGTACATTTAATATAATTTAACTTTTAATTAATTTAATTTTATAAAAAAATATACATGAATATGTTTTTGCATTCATCTACAGCCTAGCAACACATAGCCAGATACTTGCAACTAATATAAAAGTACATTTAATATAATTTAACTTTTAATTAATTTAATTTTATAAAAAAATATACATGAATATGTTTTTGCATTCATCTACAGCCTAGCAACACATAGCCAGATACTTGCAACTAATATAAAAGTACATTTAATATAATTTAACTTTTAATTAATTTAATTTTATAAAAAAATATACATGAATATGTTTTTGCATTCATCTACAGCCTAGCAACACATAGCCAGATACTTGCAACTAATATAAAAGTACATTTAATATAATTTAACTTTTAATTAATTTAATTTTATAAAAAAATATACATGAATATGTTTTTGCATTCATCTACAGCCTAGCAACACATAGCCAGATACTTGCAACTAATATAAAAGTACATTTAATATAATTTAACTTTTAATTAATTTAATTTTATAAAAAAATATACATGAATATGTTTTTGCATTCATCTACAGCCTAGCAACACATAGCCAGATACTTGCAAGAAATATAATATTAGCTCTGATCCAATACTTTTCGTGAAAAATCCTGTAAAACTGTCAAACAGCAAAATTACTCTCGGAAGTGAGAGTAAAAAGTGAGTAACAACAAAATGTACGGGAACAAAAACCACCTTTTTTCCAGTAAAAACGTCAACCAGTGATTGCTTGACACTTTTCATGATTTTACCAGAAGAAAAAGTTCGGGTAAAATCTTGCAACTTCATTCTCTACACAACTCTCCAAAAGTCGCTCTCATTTACAGGATTTTGGAGTACGGGAATATTTTTCCTGCAACTTCCTGCAAGTTCGTGTAAAATCCTGTAAGTTCATGAAGTACTGGATCAGAGCTATTATCATCAGAAATTTACATTTTTCTCTGATAACTCTTGTTGAAATGTTAATCGAGGTGTGGTGATATTCCATGGATTTGTTTTTCCGACAAACAATTTTACGTTCCAAAATTTTGCACCTTCTCTATCTTATAAGTTCTCTGGTTTTGGCCCCCGCTGGTTCCTGCGGGCTCTTGTGGAACAAACCTAATATAATATACATATGTATGTCAAACAAAATGACGGATTTTGCATGAGTCTATTCGACCTAAAGCAATTTTCTAAGTTCATCAGAAGATGGAGACTTTTTAAAGAGTATAAATAAGTATAATAGCGGCTTTTGCCAGAGAAGGTAGTTAAAATGTTCAGAATATAGAAAGATTTTGCACTGTATTGTTAGTGGACATGAAATTACTTTAAATACTGGTACGCCATTTTGCAGGAAGAAAAGTAAACTACTGCAAATGCTACAATATAAGAGGTCAAAATTTTTCAATACAAACATGACTTAGCTTAGTATAACCTTTGTTAACCAAAACCAATTTAATGAATTTACTACATATTCTTTCTACTTGTGATTTACTTAAATGAAACGTGAATTTTAGTTAAAACATTTTAGCCCCTTTTTTTGCCAATTTAGCAGGTCGGCCCAAAAAGTTCTGGCAACACGGATACCAGCATAAAAAATCTGCATACTCAAAATTTTGAAAACACCTTCATATTTATACATATATATGTGCGGTGACCAGATTTCTGTGGGTAAAATTTGAGACTTTTCTAAATAAAAAGGCTTAATACAATGTTATTTAAAACAAAACGAAGAGAAAGNACACCTTCATATTTATACATATATATGTGCGGTGACCAGATTTCTGTGGGCAAAATTTGAGACTTTTCTAAATAAAAAGGCTTAATACAATGTTATTTAAAACAAAACGAAGAGAAAAAAAATTTTAAAATGTTATCATTTTTTCAAGAAAATATAACTTACTATCTTAAAAGAGTATGTAAATCAAAATCTCAAAATTTGTAGAACATTTATAAAATTCGACAAATTTGAATAGATGTTCATCACAATTGGAAACATTTTAACCAGATTTTCTAGAATTGTTTTGAGTATACAGTTGTGTAGCCCATTAAATTTTAGTACAATAAAGTAGAATTTGGAAGAAGCTTGGACTTACCGTTGACTTTTTAAAATTTTTTGTTCGCGCATTTTCTTCAATACACAGTATGTTCAAAAATTTTTTTGTATGGAGAAAATGAGCAACACCTTCCACAAAATTTACCAAATATTAACGTAAGGCCTAGCTACTTAAAATTTGCACTTTGAATTGAATACAAACAAAGCTGCATATTTAGAATGTTTCTAAGAAATCTATTTCAAAAGCCCCAAATTTTGATGAAACTTTGTCGAATTTTGCTAATTTTTGTACAAGGTTTCAAATTCTGACTTACGTGGTCTTTGTTAGATAACGAACTACTCTTTCTTAAAAAGGAATAAACATTAAATAATTGAAAGGGGAATATCCAAAGAAAGCTAAAATGTATCTTCCCTAATTATATTTTCGCCACTCTATCTACAGCTTATGCTTTTCATATCCCCAATTTTTTTGATGGTATTTGTATTATTTTTTATAATTTCATTAATTATATTAATATATTGGTAATAAAGATGCTGGCTATGTTTATGGCTGACTTATATTCTATGTCATTTGTGATAACGAAAGTGCTGCCTCGTTTGTACGAAAAATAGTTTTTGGGCCAGAGTACCGGGAGATTCCTTATAAATGAGAAAATCGGGTCACTTGTACGTCCTGACATTTAAAAAATATTCAGCGGGACAATTTTCTCAAAATATGTACGAATATATGTCATATCAGAGAACTTGCGTACGCTCATGCATACATATTTACAGTGAAACCCGCTTAAGTACCCCCCGCTTAAGTAACCAACATTTTTGCACACCGTGAACTTTTTAATATAATCAGAAGAAAATCCCTCTCTAAAGTACCTACCCGCTTATTTACCCAACCCGCCTAAGTACCTCAATTTTTCGTGCCCCATTTACAATTTTACTTATAATTTTCCCCTTTTTAAGCGCTCTTTTAAAATTCCTTAAAATAATTACGTATTTTCAAATTCAGTAGCAGGGCTACACACCTTCGGTAAAAATAATCTAAAAAATCAACGGTAACTCTTAGCCACTTGAAACTTGCACATTATTACACTGAAATTGAATGGTCTATAATACTGTATAAACACTTCTGAGGAAAAAGTTGGAAATTATGATGAATTTTTTTTTAAGTGTTCTACAAAATCTTAAACTTAGGTTTATATGGTATTTGTTAGGGAATGAACTGCACTTTAATTAATTGGAAAACCTTAAAAATTAATAAATACAACAAAACATAAGTGACAAACAATATCATTTTGAATTTGGTCCAACTTTGACTTTTTAAACAATTTAAATCTTGTAAAAATTACATACCATTGCACTAAATATTTTTTTAATAAAGTTTTTCATTACTTGTTTATGTGTTTGAATAATGCTACGATTTTGGTTTTAAACTATGTATACTTCATTAAATGTTGTTATTCTAGTATTTATGTAAGTTAACAAGAAGACGTAACTACATCAGTAATTATACGGGTGCCAGACGTACTGATTTTAATACTTTATGATTTTCTTAAGGTTTTTACATAACGTTGGAACTTGATTAAACTGCACTGTAAAAAGTAGGAAGCAAATAATTTAATTATAGTTGAAATGTTTCAAATAATGTTTGATATGCCCAAGAAATTAATACAACAAGAATATCAATAGCTTTATGGGCACATCGCTGGGTCGTTACGTACCAGTTGCGATAATATGATGAGCTTAAATTATTTAAAAATAAGGCTGACTTTTTTTTTGTCGAGGGTTGTTAGTTATCTCGAAAATATCTTTCAGTTTAATAACAGCAAATTTGAATATTCGAATGGCTTTTGCCTATAACTTAAGCTGCCTTTAGATGAGGCGATAATCGCCTGCAAAAGTTGACTTTCTGTCTACTTTGAGGCAAGCGATTTTTTAATCCCCATTTACACGAGCGATTTTTCTTGAGCAATATTGAATCGCCTAAAAAATTGCCTCATGTAAATTCAGCTTTACAATTCTTTTTGCTCAATTTACTGACATCGTAAAAGAGTTTTGCATACAAGACATAGTCTGATTATAGCAACTTACCGTAACTTACAGCTCTCTCTTAAAAATTCTGTTAAATATGTATTGCTTATAATTTAACAGCCTAAACTTAACGTAACTTAATGTCACGTCGAAATCTTTTTCATTTTGATTCTCTAAGTTCTACGTTCCTTTAAGTTAAGTTGCCGTAATCAGGCTTTTGGTCTTTCCATGAGGAAATGAAAGCTGAAAATGGAATTGATCTCATTAATGCTATTCAAAAATGTCATAAGTATAAAATAATTTATAACAATAAATCTTGAGTAGCTACTAAAATATCGCAGTTTTCGTATTCCTGAAAATTACCGTTATAAGGGAGGTCGGCGTGATTATTGTCCGATTTTGCCCATTTTCAATACCATCCGTCCTACGCCCGAAAGAAGTGCACGTACCAAGTTATCGTGTGCACAGACGGACGGACAGACAGTCACCGCGTAATCGATTTCTCTTTTCATTCTGATCATTTATGTATACATTTGTCTATATCTATCTCGATTCGTTTTGCCTGTTACAAACAACCGTTATGTGAACAAAGTTATAATACCCTTGTGCACAAGTGCGTTCGGATATAAAAAACTGGAATGATTAATTAACTTGTCAGAAACCATGATGCAATAATGAAAGGTATTATACGTTGGCAACTTCTCGCTCTAATCCGCCATTTTGAACTACAGCTACGAGCTACATTGATTCAATTTACGTTGATCGTTTTGTTCTTATTCGCTGACATTTGTTTTCTAATTATGTGAAATTTGGTAAGCATTGTAATAAAACCGAATTATTTTACAATTAAATTATAATTTTGCATTTGTTAGGTTATTTCCTTAGCGTTTTCCTGGCCGACCTGTGCTGGTATTGTGATTAAAAGCTAATACACGTAAGTTACAACATATTATTTTGACTTTATTGATGAACCATTCCATTTGCAGCATTCTCTGGTGAACTGCAGCTGGGGCCGAACTTGATTGAGTGGAACCAGCTCTTTGTTATTTCAAAACCTAATGAACCATTTACTCGCAGATTTTGTGGATGATTCTGCTGTGCTGCGTTCCTGCCCCGCCTTTGCATTAGTGTGTACGTTGTGCTTTAGACACGTTGAAGTAAGTTGAAACCAGGTTTTTGTTAGTTAAAAACCTAAAAAACCATTTATTTGCAGATTTTTTGTATGCTTCTGCTGTGCTGCGTTCCTGCTCCACCCGTGTATTAGATTGCTGCGTTCCTGTTAATATACATATCGTCGTTTAAAGCACAAAATCGCGTATCGTCCTTAACCGCGTAACTTACATTTGATGCTAAAAATTCGGATTTGCTCACACAAGATCTTGGCTCAATCCTTATCCATTCTACCTATTATACTAGCCAAAAATGGGATTGCTTTTTAAAAAAGATAGCCATTTTGAAATATGAGTGTTTTTACTCTCTAGAAAATAATTTTTGCAGCCCACGTATGTTTGCATTATCTTGATACGCGGCTTTGCATTTTGTTGATACACGGTTTTGTACTTTAAACGACGATATATAGATGTAGTATGTACATACATATCACATACATATATTGACATAGATATATATACAAAATTAATGATGTGTACATACATTTTTTTTTATATTGAAACTAGATATGTATATAGTATGTTATTATTATTATTCGGTTCAAAAAAGTCCTATCTCAAACGAAAATACATTGAAAATGTGCTGAGCAAGGGCGTTTGTGAATCGTCAGCTGAGATAGGGTGTTTTTGAACCGAGTTCTGAGATAGGGCGTTTTTCAATGAAATTCTAAAATAGGGCGTTTTTCATCTAAATTTTGAAATAGGGCGTTGTTAAAAAGTTTTCTGATATCGGGCGTTTTCGAATTGGATGCAGAGATAGGTTGATTTTCCACTCAGCCATCGATATATAGTCGCATTTTTCGTTATATGGAAGACGAATAAACACAATTTGTTTTTATATCGATTCTAAAAAATCAATGGTAATTTTTAGCCACTTCAAACTTGTATTTAATTAGACTAAAATTGAAGGGGCTATAAAACTGAGTGTTCAAAAAAATTCAAACAATTCTGAGAAAAAAGTTTGAATTTTGGGTGAAAATTTGTTGTATTTTTTTTCCATTTTAGTAATTCGTTTTATCGCGTTTTTTAAAGAACTTGGTGTTTTCAGAACGATATTAGTATTTAAAATTGATGGATTTGTATGATTTTTGTCCTCAAAATGTAAAAAATAAAAGATATCGTGGTTATCAATGGAAAAAGACGTACACAAAAATCGTATGGAAAGGCGATTTTTATATTAAATAACTTTTGCTGCATTGTCATAATACTGAGCCAAATGGACTACTGATACACCTGAATAGAGTGACTGCATGGTTAAATTAGGAATTCGCTTATATTATCGATATTTATGTGTTTTAATCTATTTTAAAAATCATTTACACTCTTATAGGAAATTTCCTTATTTTACCGCCTTTACTTTTTTAAAGTTACAATATATGTCCAAGCTGTGTGGAGCTGCCGATACAAACAGATATTCAGGCTTATAAGCCTGTAATTATACATTTTTCTACATTTAATTTGAAATAGTATGCACCAACGGATTAAAAGTAGTAAATAATTAATATCTTTTCTACTACTTTAAAATGCGTGACCGGAATAGACCTGCCGAAAAAGTGAGGTTAAGTAACTGACAACACCTTGTTATTATTCCACCATAGTTTTGAACGAAGTTTTAAAATTGGGTTTATATGTGTTTTGTTAGAAAATGAACTGTATTTTTATTGTAAATTCCTAGAAATAAATAAATAAACATGAGTGGGAAATAATATCACTTTGAAATGGGTTGCTATTGATATGACCGATACTGTATATATATAATAAATTTTGTACAATTAAAAATTAAAGTGGATTTACTAAAAGGAACACAACGTATTAATTATAAATTCTGAAATATATCGTTAATTTCAAAAACAAATAAATAAAATATTAAAAAGAATTCAATGCTTGCTGTATGATACGAATTTGGATATACGTGAACTTGGGTAATGTATAATTCCTTATATGATTCCTCAAAGTATCCCTTGTGGAACACAAAAAAAACCTATAGTGAGAATATATCAGGTCTAATAGCTGTTGGCCATACCAATAACGCCTCATACTCAGATTTACTAGATCAATTCGTGTTCTCCGAGAAAATAAATGTTCACGATCCAAAAATCTGAAAAATCTTTTTTCTCCAAATTTTGAACATTGCTCGTTTTATGGCCTATACAAAGCAAATATAGGCCAAAAAACGAAGAATTACCAAATTTTTAGAAAAGAATTTGGCCGCTACACTCAGATTTTTGAATTGTGAAATTTTTTTTTCTCGAGAACACGAAATGATCTAGTAAAACTGAGCATGAGGCATTATTGGTATGGTCAACAGCTATCAAACTTGATATATGCGCACTAGAAGCCCATATAAAAGAGGGGGAAAAAAGATCATACGTAAATGAATTTCTCTATTTGCCCTGTACAATATAAGGGAAACATTTCAAACTCATAAGGGATACTTTTCTTAGTGATGCGGCACATATAAGGAATTATAAGCCATACTGCTCTAGCTGGGTATTCATCAGCTCAAACATTTTAAGCACATTATCACATTCCTGTGAATGGAAACACGCATAATTTTATTATTGTAATTACAGTGGTCGTCCAGTATAACGAATGCCTATATAACGAACGCTCCAAATAACGAATGCCTTTTTAAATTTACTCTAAATTTTATTTTATTTTTTAAATTTTACTCTAAATAACGAACGGTTGAAAAAAGGAGTGTTCTATATAACGAACACTTGTTTACTTTATGTGCTTGAATGAAATGATTTAACATGATTTTTGCGTACGTGGAATTACCATCAGTTCAAAAGAATAACTTCTCACAAGTGGTCGCGTTTATTGAACTGGAAAAATACTTCAGTCACGTAAACGTTTGTTATTTATTAGGTGGAAAAAATTTAAAAAACAAAACGCATTAAGGGAAATTGGAATATGGGTCTCATATGTAATATATAGACTGATTTTATTGAACTAGCATAATCAAATTTCAGTTCGATTTGACGTACTTTTCTATATAGCGTATGAACACAGACAATATATCATTCGTTATACTGGACGACAACTGTATCTACAAATTTATGAGACTACCAAGCCATATATATGTTACCGGCCAAACCCGATCTTAGGACAAACTAGTTTTGCCTAGGCTAAACTAGAAAAGGGCCACAGAAGTTTTGCACAGAACAGTTTTCCGCGTAGACGCTGTTGAGAAGGCATAAAATTTAGTACTTTTTCAACTAAAAGGTTTTTTCTTCCCGTTTTTCTTGTACTTCCAAAATACGATATTGACCTAAGGTAGTTCGATTTCGAGCTGTCACAACGTACAACACCTTTCATTATTGCATCATGGTCAGAAACTATCAGTCCTATCGGAAAGTGATACATATCTGGGAAATTTTATTAGCTTTGCCCTGCAAAAATCGTTGGACCATGTAGTCTATTTGTGGTAAATTGGAGTACTTACAAAAGTGTTCCTCTGTCATGCTATAGCGGACCAACTCGTGTCTCTGCGCCAGCTTATTGTTTGTTATCCGATCACTGCTCGTGTTTTAACGAAACGTGATTGAAGTTGAGCATTTGAAAGCAAATTTGCATGTCTGGCTGTAGCTGAACGTGTAGAGATGCTCGCTGTTAGTTCTTAGCTCCCAGCATGTTCGGGTTCGAATGCCGTCAGTGACAACATTTAATTTTTAATTTTTGTATTGGTGTTTATTAATTTCGAAAAAGCATTTGAGAAGTGAAGAACAAAAGCGTGTACAAACGAAAAAATATAACAACA
>NW_016158911.1:3836-22949 GCF_001687245.7 Rhagoletis zephyria | reverse complement strand
ATGCCATTGTTAATATGTTGGAGTAGTTTTGTGCTACTCTGATGTAATGCAGGGATGGAGTATATGGTCCTGCCCTAGGATATCGCAATGTTAATTGGACCATATTTTTTATATGAATTGTGGTTAATTTTGGAGTACTCCTTGGTCCTTAGGGAGTACTCTTTACACGCATGCATGGAGTAGTCGCGATTTTTGCAGGGTGATTTGACGTATCTCAATTTAAGATTGTTAAATTGGTTCGTAAGATATACATCATTAAGGGGAACCACTTTTTCTTTTAAGCTGAATAACGGTAAATTCCAAATATCTCGAAAACGTATCCATAGAAAAAAATTAACACGATTTTCGGAATAACCGAGCAATTCTGAAGAACAAAAACCAAACTAAAATTTGTGATCCAGTGCTATCTATTGTTGTTATTGAATTACAAGAGTATATGCGTGTTTAAATATGTTTACATGTACATATGTAGGTATGTTTATAAAATACTTATTTAGTTACAAATTTCAGTTGCTGAGATGAAGCGCGCAGTTCAAACATAAAGGCCAGTATGCAGCTCTCAAGAAAAAAAATTGCCATTATTTCGAGTGTGTGTCCAAGGAATTTTGACATCTGATACTTCACAGCAGGGAGGCCAACTCGTGGGGAATTCCCCGATTTGTGAAGAATTTCAGTTTGCATGGGGAATCGGGGAATGTACCATTTTTTTGTGGGGAATTTCAGTTTACATGGGGAAGCGGGGGATGAACTGTTTTTTGTGAGGAATAAGGTTAAACATTTTTTTTGCTTCACTAATTTCATAATGATTTTAAAAAATGTAAGTTGAAATGTCTCACCCGTAATAATATCTGGTCAGTTTACCTTCTTTCTGTTTAGTTTATTTTGGTAAAATCTTACTTTTTTACAAGCTTTTATTTAACTTCACTTGAATGTATCAATCAATCAATATTTAACAAACTTCCCGATGAGCTACAGACTAGAAATTTCAAACTTAGCTCAGAACTCAAGGACAATGCAATATAAAAGACGACTTAATCCGCTAGGTCGCGCAGGAGTCGAGATATTTGTAAAACCCGAATTTATAGTCTGATTTGGTTCATATTTTGAAAATATATTACTTATATGAAAAGAAATGAATCCGAAAAAAATGTTGCCGCTAGGTAGGGAAGGAGTCGAGATATTTGTAAAACCCGCATTTATAGTCTGATTTGGTTCATATTTTGAAAATATATTACTTATATGAAAAGAAATGAATCCGAAAAAAATGTTGCCGCTAGGTAGGGAAGGAGTCGAGATATTTGTAAAACCCGCATTTATAGTCTGATTTGGTTCATATTTTGAAAATATATTACTTATATGAAAAGAAATGAATCCGAAAAAAATGTTGCCGCTAGGTAGGGAAGGAGTCGAGATATTTGTAAAACCCGCATTTATAGTCTGATTTGGTTCATATTTAGAACATATATTACTTGTATGAAAATTAATAAATCCACAAAAAAATTTGGAAAAACCGTTTTTATGATCCGATTAAGTTCACATTTAGAATGCATATTGCTTACATGAAAAAAAATAACTACACAAAAAATGTTGGCAGTTATGAGGCGCGTGAGCCTATATAATTAAAAAATCGGTATCTGTGCTCCGATTTGGTTTATATTCAAAATATGTGTATTACCTATTTAAATTGAAGTATATTGAAAATTTTGTTTGTTAAGATCAAATCTAGCACGTTAGGTAAAAAGGGTAGCTAAAAAGCAGGGTGCGGAAAATTTTGGTCGCATTGAAAGAAATGGACAGAATGAGAAATATACAGACAGTATAATATTAATTGCAAGACTTCAAAATCCTAAAAAGTAGAAAATAAAATTATAGTTAAAAAACTAAAAACACGCTTTTATTACAACAAGAACTAAAAAGTATAAAATAATAGATATAGCGATTCCGTTTAAGAAGAATAAGAAGTTCCCTAACTTGATTTAATTCAACTTTTTTAAATTAGCTAAAAATAGTACTAAAGTGATTGGCCCGTAGTCATAGTCAAAATAAAGTCCACTGTAAAGTTTGTTGCAGTTTTTTTTACAGATATCCCACTGAAAATTATGTCAAAAAGCTGCAACTAACTTTACAGTGGACTTTATTTTGACTATGACTACGGGCTACGAAAAACGAGAAACCAAATCGATCATGTTGTGATAGACGGAAGGCATGCTTCAAGCATTTTAGACGTACGAACGCTCCGAGGGCCAAACATCGACTCGGACCACTATCTTGATGTAGCCAAGATACGCACCCGCCTCTATGCAGCAAAAAATGTGCGCCCAACAATGCAAGGAAAGCTTAACGTCGAAAAGCTGCAATCACAACAGACGGCCAATTTATTCGCCACTCGACTCACACACCTGCTCTCTGAGAGCACTCTTCAACAATCCGACGTACGCGAGCAGTGGAACCACATTTCCCGATCATTAAGTACCGCCGCCGAAGAAGTAGTTGGATTTCAGCGAGCCCGAAAGAAAAACTGGTACGATGAGGAATCTCAGGAAGCCGCAGAGAAAAAAGATGCCGCCTACAGGGCCACGCTGCGATCGGGCGCAACGCGAGCCATGTGGGACCGTTATAGGGAACTGAAGAAGGAAGCGAGACGTATTTGCCGCAATAAGAAGAGAGAGGCCGAAATACGTGAGTGCGAAGAGCTTGAGATGCTGGCCGACAGGAAGAACGCCCGAAAATTCTACCAGAGGGTTAGGCGACTTACGGAAGGTTTCAAGACCGGGGCGAACTCCTGTAAGAACAACAATGGCGACCTAGTGACCGATGTCCAGAATATACTTAAATTGTGGAGGGAACACTTTTATAACCTACTGAATGGTAGCAGCGCTGAAAGTAGTGAAGAAGACGATCCCGAGTCCCCAGTCGATGATGATTGAGAAGCTGTCTCACCGCCTGACTATGACGAGGTACGAATAGCGATTACGCGGCTGAAAAACAACAAAGCTCCTGGTGCTGACGGCCTGCCAGCCGAGCTATTCAATTACAGCGGCGAGGAGCTGATGAGATATGCAGAATATGGCCAGATGAACGCATGCCCGACGACTGGAATTTAAGTTTGCTCTGCCCAATCCACAAGAAAGGCGACCCCGCCATACGCGCCAACTACCGCGGAATCAGCCTTTTAAGCATATGTTATAAGGTCTTATCGAGTGTATTGTGTGAAATACTGAATCCCACCGTCAGCGAGCTGATTGGACCTTATCAGTGTGGCTTTAGGCCTGGAAAATCCACCATAAATCAGGTATTCACAATACGCCAAATCTTGGAAAAGACCCGCGAGAATAGGATCGACACACACCATCTATTTGTCGATTTCAAAGCCGCTTTCGACAGCACGAAGAGAAGTTGCCTTTATGCCGCGATGTCTGAATTTGGTATCCCCGCGAAACTAATACGGCTGTGTAAAATGACGTTGAGCAATACCAACAGCTCCGTCAGAAAAGGGAAGGACCTCTCCGAGCCGTTTGATACCAAACGAGGTTTCAGACAAGGGGACTCCCTTTCGTTTGATTTCTTTTATCTTATGTTGGAGAAGATAATAAGAGCCGCAGAACTGAACCGCTCAGGCACAATACTTTATAAGAGCGTACAATTGCTGGCGTATGCCGACGACATCGATATTATCGGTAAAAACAAGGGCTACGTCTGTTCTGCCTTCTCGGGATTGGATAGAGAAGCAAAGCGAATGGGTCTGGTGGTGAACGAGGACAAAACGAAGTATCTCCTGTCAGCACACAAACAGTCAGAGCATACGCGTCTTGGCACCCACGTCACTGTTGACAGTTACAAGTTTGAAAAAGTAGACGACTTCGTTTATTTGGGAACCAGCATTAACACCAATAATAATGTCAGCCTTGAAATCCAACGGAGAATCACTCTTGCCAACAAGTGCTACTTTGGGCTGCGAAGGCAATTGAAAAATAAAGTCCTCTCTCGTCGTACAAAGATCACACTCTATAAGTCACTCATCATGCCTGTGCTGGTGTATGGCGCGGAGGCATGGACAATGAAAGCATCTGATGAGGCGGCTCTTGGAGTTTTCGAGAGAAAGATTCTGCTAAAGATTTAGTGATGGCGAATATCGCAGACGATTTAACGATGAGCTGTATGAGCTTTACAACGATATAGACATAGTGCAGCGAATTAAAATTCAGCGGCTCCGCTGGCTTGGCCATGTCGTTCGAATGGACAGAAACGCTCCTGAAAATATTCAACGCGGGCCGCGATGCTGGTAACAGTTACTACGATAACTACGTTTGTCCGAAAGATGGGTTTTGGGCCAGAGTACAGGAAGATTTCTAATAAACTAACCTCTTAACTGAATTAAGATGGGTGGAGCTAAAGCTTTTTGACCGCGTTAGTCGTTGATCATTAAATATGAACTGGCATAAAATTTGAACGTCTATGATTTTGGGTTTGTTCGTTATGAAATATTGCTTATAAATGTTTACAAAGTTTCCTAACAAAAACCTAAAGCATTTGTCAAGGTTATATGTTTTTATTTCATTTATTATATTTTATAAACTTACCCTTTTGTTGAAAAAATATAATTTATTATGTTACTAATTTTTTTTTTTTTAATTTATGTTACACAAGTAGTCACAACGAAAAGTGCTGAAAACTAATTGTGGTCAGCTGATTAAGTCAAGTGACATTTTGGCTACTTTTGGCTCTTTCTATTTTGTTTATTTAATGTTTATATTTTTTTTATAAAAGTATAGCACTTTACCTAACCAGCCCCACATAAATCCACATTTAAAACTTCATACAAAAATTATGAAATTTCAACAAACTAACATTTGCACCCAAAATTTTTAAACTTTTTATTAAGAATTGTTAGAAAAATGTTGGGTATGCAGTTTTGTCTCTCATTAAATTTTAGTAGGTTGAAGTGCAAATTTCAAGACGCTAGAAAATCGCATTGATTTTTAATATTTTTTTTTTTGGCTGACGGGGTTGTGCATTTTCTTCCATATAAAATATGCTCGACAATTTCGTTTGTATGGGAGAAAATGCCTAACCTACTAAAATTTAATGAGACAAATCTGCAAACCCAAAAATTTTACTAAAATTTCTAAATAAGAAGTTTAAAATTTTTGGGTTAAGTGTTATAGTTTGTTGAGTTTTCATAATTTTTGAACGAAGTTTGATATGTCGACTTATGTGGGGTTGGTTAGGTAAAGTGTTAGACTTTTATATAAAAAATATTAACATAAAATGTCACTTGACTTAATCAGCTGACCAAAAGTGTATGTAAATATGAACATTCTTTATTCTTTATTCTTTATTTTTTAACAAACTTAATAAAAATTGAGTTGGTTTATGAATACATAGATGAATTATACATATTAAAATATAAAATAATTAAAATAACAAACTTTTTAAAATACCACGCTTTTATAAATGGATTAAAAATTAGAAAATAATATTTCTCAGTCCCATAGAATTTGTTTTGATAACTTTTGTTTTTGAAATTTTTGCAAAAGTAATTATAAACCATTGGGCCATATGAATAAAAACTAAGCGCAATTACTTCAATTTTGTTTGAATAAATCGAGTAAAACATCTGAAATTTTAAGAAAAAGCAACTCGTTATTTTTATTCATACGGCCCATTTATGAGATTGAAAACGAAAAATGTGGAGCGCAAGCAATACAAAGCATTCAATATAATTGACAATAGTCAAAGTACATAACATAGACCTAAAATTTCTACAGAGAAAGTAGAAATTTGAGATCGATTTTAAGCGGTCGTTATTCATATATCCACATATATACAAATGTTACCCTTCATATCAATTCAGGTCTATTACATGCGCCCCACGCTTTTCATTTTCAATCTCATAAATTGTTTATAATGACTTTTGCTAAAATTTCAAAATCAAAAGTTATCAAAACAAATTCTATGGGACTGAGAAATATTATTTTCTAATTTTTAGTCCATATATAAAAGCGTGGTATATTAAAAAGTTTATTTTATTTGATTTATTTTCTACTTTTTAGTCTTGTCTGTATAAAATTTTGCAATAGATATTAAAATAATTCAACTTGCAGTGAAACAGAAGACTATGCAAGCAAAATGTTTTGTGCTCACGTTGAGTATATACATACATATGTACATACATGCATATAGCTGGAATTAATTTCATTTAAAGAAATGGCGTGTCGTCCATTTCCTCTGTAGCGTATGTAGTGCATATTTTTAGGCGCAATATTTAACTTTTTCCGTCGGGGCGACATCTAGAGTCTTCTAACTGTATGGCTTTGATATGATATCTACAACGAGGTTGATATCTAGAGTCTAGACTAGGTTGATATCTAGTCTTTGCCATAAATACCTTTGCTATATTTATAGTATAAATGGTGGTCTGGACACACAACATTGCAAGTTGATAGAAACGTTGTAATAGAGGTGGAAAAATATCGATGATACTATCGATATATCGAAAAAAATGATATCGATGTTTTAAAACTATCGATACTATCGGCTGTATTGTAATACCAATTGTAATGTGTGCGACGATTTGGCAGTTCTTATTTCGCCAAAAAAGCGAGAAATGAAAAATATGTTTGTTTTCAAGCGCATTTTCCACTGCAAAAAAATTTTAAATTTTCTAATAACTCTATAGCGATTTGTTTTTCTTTTTCAAAAAATATTACGGTCCTGTGTTAAAAATATATCGCGTATACAATTACATAATTTTTAGTTATGTTTGAGGGGAATAAAATAATATTAAATTGAAGTTTTACAATTTCTTTTAAATACGTGCGTTTTACCTGTAGCATTTTCTCAGTGTACATACACACCCGAAAATGAAAGTCGAAGTAAAAAAAAAAAATAGGTCAAACAGTTTCTTAAATGTAAATCAAGGATCTTCAACCATTCATTAAACCGAATGATGGAGCTTTTATTAATTTTTTATTATTTCACTAATAAGTTTTAAAATTTATCAGAATTTAAATTTAAAATGACGAATTTTCCGAACAAAATCATGTAATTTTAAATTTTAGCAGGCTGATAAATTTAAAATTGATTGGTCCAACCGGGCATTCATGTTACGGATCCTCAATATCTTTTCCATAAAAAAACAAAGCTTTATAATTCTCAAAAATGAGTTGGCTACCCTGCTTCACAGCCTGTTCCTCACTCTTTCCTCAAAAAATAATGAAACGGGCATATATTTCTATTGAAAACATGGGTTGGCTTGTGCTATCTTTTTTACAAAAAACTTTAGAAAACTGTAGTAGAAACCGTAGCAAATTCCTCAAGAACTGCGTACTACCTTAAGGAAATTCAACACAAGAAAATTTCTTAGCCATTTGTTGTACGTCATTTTATATGGAGTTTTTGCTTTTCCTGAGAGCTGCGTACTGGCCTTAATAGTTTAGTGTTTTAGCGAAGAATCATCACTTCAGCTCTTTCAGATATTTATATACCATTAGCTTTTTTTGCTTTATCAGCGAACGCATAGATTGAGTAAATGGATCAAAATTTAGAAATCGCTTCTTTCTCCGGAAAACGCCTTCTCTCCGCATCAAAGCACAGCTAAGAAGTCTCTGAAAAAGGCAAATATGTACATTAAATATTAATTTTGAGATATTTAAGAAAGATTTGCTAATACGGGGTTGACATGGGGCGATCTTATAGGCAACTTTTAGTTGAAAGCAACAATTGCCTGGTGTGACCGGCCTTTCTACTAATAGCTTCGCCTGGAAAATCGCCTAATGTGAACACCGTTTAAGAGTCTAGTTTTGGCGTAGATGTGTTTTGTATATTTTATAAGCGGGGAAACCGGAAATATGCTAGCCGATTATTGAATCTTTTCAGCGGAATGAATAAAATGCAACTTATAAACATGTGTTTTAGCGTTGGCCTTTTTTCGCCGATTCTTTGCGGATTCTTTGGAATTTCTTTTCATATGTTCAGGTGAAGCGACAGATAACAGTCAACATCAAAAAACTTTTGCAGACAGCTCACAAAAATTATATTTTTTTTTTGGTTGAAGGATTTTCACGTTTTTTCCACACAAAAGTATGTTTGAAAATTTTCTTTTATATGCAGGACACTGCCAGCAAAAAAAACTTACAAAAATTAACGGGATTTTATAGCGGCTTGAAACTTGCACTTCATTATATGTACTAGAATTCAATGGTCTACAAAACTGCCTACCAAAATTCTTATTAAAAGGTTTGAAATTGCTAGACTTTTATAAAAAAAATAATAAACAATAAATAAACAAAAGACAAATACCAAATGTCAAAACCGGTCAAAATATCGCAATTCTCTTATTTTGTGGATCACTATATGTATGTATATACATACATAACTAGCATATAAGTTCGTTGCATTGAGTGCAAAAGAGTGTATTTTAGTACAAAACGAAATGAAATTTTATGTTCCTAAATATTTCTTGCTTTTTACACATACATAAGTATGTATGTACATATGTACGTGTGTATGTAATGTTGCATAACAAGCCAATTAATTCAATTATTTGTTGTCTTTTGTTTTGTTAACTCCGTTAAATTAACTGATTTTATGAATTAATACATTTATTTGTAATTTTTTATAGCCGATTCTTTCCCCATAAGCCGATTAATCGGCATCGGCATCGGTACCTGAAAAAAATTGGAATCGGTCGGACTCTAGTTGTCACGTACCCAATTAGTCATCACAAAAATAATAACCATTATCAGCTTTAGAGCTTTCAAATTGCTTGCTGCAAACTAGTGCTGCAAAACCATCGATGGGACCATCCATCAATTTTTTGAAACCATCAATGGTATTTTACTTTGCACTCATAAATATAAAGTTAATTTTCCATTCACGTTAACCTGCGAGAAGCAAGTTGTTTTCGCGAAACTTTTTTATTAGTTTAAAAAAATAAATGAATACACTGTTTTGGTTTGAACTTTTTACTTAAACTTTTTTTTATTTTGTATTTTCTAATACTTACGAGGGCTATCACAGTGTCCATCGTAGTCTGATTTTTCGTGAAATCTACGAAAATGCTATCACTGAATCCGAATAGCTACGAATGTAGCGGATACGTTGAATACACATACATCTGAATACCATGGCTTCTGTGATAGCCCCCACCCTAAAGCCTATAGCCACCAAAAACTTCAAAGGTAAGGTAAGTTGCAAGAATTTTCACATGGGGTGGTTGGCAGGGTTTATTTCTTATTTTTTGCTTTTTTACTTTTGTTATCTTATACTTAGCATGAGCAATTACCCCCTTCAAGTTGTAATCTCCCTTTTTCAATAGGTCTAAACTGTAGTTAAGGCTTGGTGTAAATGAACTATTAGTTTGCAAATCAAATTATAATTAGGGATGAAACGATACGACTAAATACAAGTACATACTCGATACTTTTCGTCCGATTTCGTCCGTATCGAAACTCGATACCAAGTCGAATTTTCGTTCGGAATTTTTCCCTCCACTATTATAAATTGCCAAGTGCTCTATGGCTTTTTAAACAGCAACGACCTTCAAATATTGAAGATTTAAATATTTCCCTTAAACCAGTATGAAATGCACTTTTTTAACAGATACTTTTGCTGTTATTGCATCAGGGGATGCATTTCCATGGTCCCAAAAACCAAAAAAATGTATTTAAAACTTTTTTTTAAGTTTATTCTTAAGTCAAAAGAATATAAAACCAAAGATTTTTCGGTTGGTCTTGAGGTGNTCCATGGTCCCAAAAACCAAAAAAATGTATTTAAAACTTTTTTTTAAGTTCATTCTTAAGTCAAAAGAATATAAAACCAAAGATTTTTCGGTTGGTCTTGAGGTCCAAGCAATTTTTTAATTAAAATTAGATTGACGCTTACACATATGTTTTAGTATTGGAGACCAAGAGGTGATTCGGGGATTTACTCGAGCGCGTCAGATTAACATATGGGGGATACCCTGCATCCTGTTGGGTACCTCTGCCAAATCTAAGCCATCTGTGTGAGCCGCGCACATAGGACAGCTGATCAGAATATTTAGTAAAAAAATTGATAGGTGGATTTACTCGAGCGCGTCAGATTAACATATGGGGGATACCCTGCATCCTGTTGGGTACCTCTGCCAAATCTAAGCCATCTGTGTGAGCCGCGCACATAGGACAGCTGATCAGAATATTTAGTAAAAAAATTGATAGGTGGATTTACTCGAGCGCGTCAGATTAACATATGGGGGATACCCTGCATCCTGTTGGGTACCTCTGCCAAATCTAAGCCATCTGTGTGAGCCGCGCACATAGGACAGCTGATCAGAATATTTAGTAAAAAAATTGATAGGTGGATTTACTCGAGCGCGTCAGATTAAGAAATGGTGGGTTAGTTTCATGCTGAAAAGTGTGCATTTCAATAATCTGACGATTTGAGTGTGACGCAAGGGATTGGGAGGGTCGCAAACTTGCAAAAAACCTTACCTTGACATTGTCGGGCGCGGTAAATTTTTTTTTTATTATGAATAGTGTCCGTCTGATACCACCATGTACTCGATGCTTGTACTCATTAAAAGTATCGAAGAGAATACTCGATGCTACTCAAAGTATCGCTAGGAAATACTCGATTATACTTATACTCGAAAGTACTCACACAAGAAATTTTAATTCAATGCCCATTTACAATATAACGACATATAGTGGAGAAAGGCTTATGAACAGCTGAAAATGCCTTTTCATATCCTTCTATTTTGAAATGGGATTACTTGGAAGAGCTGAAATAGGAGATGTTAAGTAATGAGAAAGCTTATTGTTTACTTTTGTTTCATTCTTCGCTTTCTAAACGATGTATACACGACGCTTCCGCAAATCATAGGCTGGCTCCACATCCTCCTCTAATTCGATACGATTTTCGTTCTCCACTTTCGTTAGTTTTAACCCCAGCGAAATCGAGTGCTTCACATCGTGAATCGTTTTTTTCAAAAACTACAACACAGATCTATTTTCAATTGATTTAAGTTGATTAAGCAAACAAGTAAATACTTGTACTTTGTACTCGATACCCATGAAGTACTTGTACACGTATCGAAGTACAAAAAATACTCGGTACATGGTAGAGGCACTCGAGTGTATACTGGTAACGGAACATCACTAATTATGAAGCAAACAACTCAAGGATAACGGAAAGTATATGTATAATTTGACGATTTCCACAAGCCGGAGTAACGAAAATCGTCAACAAAGATTGTCGCGTGCACTTACTGTTTTTCAAAACTACTATAGATTTTTGTACGAAATTTGTTATTTTTTGATTTGTTTTCTGTTTTCCGTTCATATTATTTGTCACAATCATATGACTGTAAGTATACCCAGCGGACCAAATGCTCGCAAATAATACCAGTTGCGAGTGAAATGTGAAATTTAAGCCAAACAAACTCTCGCTAAAGCTAAGCGTACACGGTAGAGAAATCTCTCGAGAGTTTCACTGAAATAAAAATCTCCTCTCAATAAAGTTTACACGGTAGAGCAACTCTAGGAGATATTCACTCTAGCTAGAGACAAAATAGAGAAATCTCAACTTTTATCTATCACGTACTCTACAAGGTGAGTTACCTCTCGCCTAACACAGTAATACGATGTTTCCACGTTTCGTAATTCGCTCTCTAAGTAATTCGCTAAGTAATTCGTGAATTACCCTGTTTCCACAACACACATTAGTAGTTCTTGTTCTTGTTCTTCGCTATTTCTTATTATTTTTGTGTACTGCAAATATCGAATATGGAGCTAAAATTTAAGTTATCATCAGCAATTTTAATATATATAGAGAATATTTTATTAATATTATTCTACAACTAGAAAAAGTGCCAGCAAATGGGACCAGGCCGGTGAAAACTTCTATATATTTCCGATAAATATTAGAGAAGGCACCGATTCGTTCGTCATTCGCATGGTAATTCGATCTGAATTACCTAAAAATTAGGTAATTCGCTCTAAAAATTTTGTATGGCGAATTACGTAATTCGGAAGGTAATTGGCAAGACGAATGACGAATGGGAGAGCGAATTACGAATAAGAGAGCGAATTACGAATCGTGGAAACACCGTATAACACTTTTTATTTCAGCCACTGCTATCTTTCCAAGTTCTAACGACTTTCATACTTTTGTTGTATATTCTTATTGGTACACCCCTACTCCCTCTCTTATAACGATTTGAAGTCAATCCAACAACTATAAAAAAACCTGGAGACAAAAATGTAAGTTAGGGCAAATGTTACAGTTTTGCACTCACTCTCAGTGTTGCATTTTACAGTTATCTTTTACTTAGTGGGAAGTCAGATGACTTTTTTCTGTATTGTAATTTATTCAAGAAGTGATTACCAATAAATAATATGGTTATTAGGAAACATAAATGTAAATAATAGATTTACTGTGGAAAGGCGGGACCGCAGGGAAAGCGGCAAAAAATTGTGGAGTTTGCCACATGAAAATGTTAAGACTGAGAAAAAATATAGCCTAAAGTGTTACTAAGGACAAAGGAAGTCTGTCAAAAAATATTACAGTCCGATATCTTGTGAACTTAGTAGCAAGTAGCGCTGGAGCCACTACTGCAGAAGCGCTTAAGGTATTAAAATTGAATGCAAGTCAGTAGACAGTGAGGGGAAGAATTGCCAAATTGAGCGCAAAGGCAGCATAAAAGAAGAAAAAACAATTTTGGTCAAAATACAAGCGCGAGAGTGGTATAATTTTGCTGCATCGCACGAAAACCAGGCCGTTGCCTATTGTGTAAAGTAGTCGTTGCGAGCAAGCGAAGCGAGAAAGACGTATCTGGTATCGGTCGCTGGCGAGGGGACATACACACAGTCAACCATCAAATACATACTTATATTCTATTAATCTTTAATAAATAAATGTTGGAATTGAATTTAATTACATTCGAGATTATTCCTGACAAGTCAGAAGTGAAATTCACTGACGCCTACAAAAGTTAAAAAAAAAGAAGAAAGAGCGGACAATTTGTGAGATATAGAATTAAAGTGCAAACGACCGCAGAAATCTAACGTGACCGTAAAAGCAGCATACATATCTTTTGTACTACAGTGCAGTCAGAGCACAACACGGCGAACAGCAATCGTGAAAGAGAAGAGAGCAACGGAACGTTAGAATTCAAATCAAAGGGAGAGCAGCGGCCATCCATCCAAACGCAACAACAGCAAAAGTTAATAGCAACGAGTCAAGACGACTACATAACGAGCAACTTCAGGTTAAAGTGACAGCGCAACGTACATATGTATATGCGCAGACGACGGTGACTGGAAGTCAAGCAACGACACAACGATCATTCAAAACCAAAACGAAGCGTACGGCAACGAAGAGGCACGTAAATACAACGTTTATTGGAAGCAGAACAACGATTCAATGAACACGGCAGTGATAGCGCAACGTATATACATACATCTGCTACGCACAACGTTTACTGGAAGTCAAGCAGATACATAAAAATCTTTCAAAAGCAAGTCGCAACGAGCGGAAACGAAGAGGCATGTAAATACAACGTTTATTGGAAGGAGAACAACGATTCAACGAACAAAACAGGGACAGCAACAACAAGGAGTATTTTTGTAAAGTCAAAAGCAACGAAGCAGAGACGCAGACAAACAACGTTCAACATAGGAGAAGGACAACGAAAACGCGTAGCACAAGGTTTTTGGCTTCACGGATACTCGTCGGTAGCGGAGCAAGGAAAAAAAAAACTTGGCAGAAAATTCGAGAAGAATAGCAACGCGGATACACGACATTGGGAAAAAAAGGCGAATAAGAAAAAATTCTGGGCAGTTCAACGAGTGCGGACGGACAGGAAATTGGAGGGTCGTCGATTAAATAAGAAAAGCGTGGAGTGCATTTTATTAATTGAATATTAAAAGAGAATTTAATACAGCATGATAAAATTAGTATCTTTAAGGGTCAGCCAGCTTAATCAACTGCTGCAGAACAACAACGTTGCGATGACGGGCACGAAGGCCCATAAGGTAGCAAAGTTGCAGGAAATTTTGGGCAGCGACGAGATTGATCCGGCAGATTTAGAGGAGGAAGGTAACGATTTCCAAGCACAAATCAACGGACTTAAGGAGGCCATGGCCACGTTGGCTACAGCCATCAGCACCTTGAATTCCACGCGTACACTAGATCGTACCGACATACAAGCGCAGCAGAGCAATGAGGGTTTAGCACAAGCACCGACGGTTCCAGCGGGGAATTTGACTAATGAGCAACAAACAGCAACGCGTGTAGCAATGTCAATACAAGACATGGTAGGGGTCATGCCGGATTTTGATCCCATCAAAGACCTTACCTCAGCACAGCAGTTTGTTATCCGAATTGAGCAGTTGCGTCGAGCGTACGGCTGGCGAGAAGATTTGGTTCTCGTAGCAATGCAGCACAAACTGAAGGGTGTAGCCCAACGATGGTTGGATTCGCAAGCTGTTTTTAGCAGTTGGGAGCAATTCGTAGATGCCTTTCAAAGAGATTTTCCGGTCAAGTGCAACGCAGCTGAAACGCACAAAGCACTACTGAGACGCAAACGTAAGAATGGGGAAGATTACGTTGAATACTTTTACACAATGCTAACGATGGGGCATCAGGGCAACCTTGACGATAATTCTATCATTTCCCATATCATTAGCGGTCTCAATGATGTGGCATTGACAAGAAATTTAGCGACTATGAATTTTGCTTCGTGCAGTGAGTTAGTGTGGTGAAGATAATGGAACAAGTCGAAAATGTCGAAGCGCCTCCGGTAATAAAAACTGTGGTGTTGAATGGGAAGAGTTTTGAAGCGTTCATAGACACAGGTAGCGTGAGTTCATTGATCAGGACAAAGGCAGCAGAAGGTATGAATAGTATCGAAACTTACAAACGATTCATCGGGTTCGGAGGGTCAGAAGTTCAGGTTACGCGCAAAGTAGATGTAAGCGCACTTATAGATGGCAAGTCACTTCCCATCACACTATATATTGTAAACGACAACATGCTACCTTCCGATATATTATTGGGTCGCGATGTTTTGCAGAACAGTGAGTACCGCATGGTAATTGATGGCGGCGTACTTAGTGTAGATGAAGTTGGTAGTAAGGAATTCAATATTCCCGCCAGCTTAGACAAGGAGCAGTGCGAAAAGTTACTAAGTCTTCTAGACACCTACCGATCAAGTTTCGCAGAGGATATCAGTCACCTGGGAAAATGCAAGGATGCTGAGATGAGTATCGAAGTGATCACCACGAAGCCTATCGTTGGCAAGCGGTACCAGGTACCATTTTCTCAACGTCCGATATTATCAGATATTTTAAAAAACTTATCAGATAACGACATAATAAGACCAAGTGACTCTCCTCATGCTGCATCGGTTTTATTAGTCAAGAAATCAAACGGTGAGAATCGGATGTGCGTTGACTACCGGGCACTGAACGAGGTCACCGTAAAGAAAAATTATATAATGCCCGTAGTTGAGGAACAGTTGTCGCGACTGGCTGGTAATAGGTTTTTCTCGACTTAGATATGACCTCGTGATATTACCAGATCCCGCTAGAGGAGAAGTCGAAAGCATACACCGCATTCCTAACGCACGAAGGCCTGTTCGAGCATAATGTGATGCCGTTTGGGCTGGTGAATGCTCCTATGGCGTTTCAAGAAACGATTGTCAATATTATCAAGCGGCTTCCAAACCGGAACAAGATTATAAATTATGTAGATGAGGTGATCATCGCTACGAAGGATGAGTCGGAAGGACGAGAGGTGCTGCGTGAGTTCCTGGGGGCTATTAAGCAAGCTAATTTGACGCTTCGACCATCAAAGTGCACATTTTTGGCGAAAATCGTAAACTTCTTGGGCCATACGATCGACAGCGATGGAATTCGACCAGGACCCGAGAAAACGAAGTGCATACGCGAGTTTCCCACACCGAGTTCACCAACGATGGTTCGCCAGTTCCTGGGCCTTACTGGGTTCTTCCGCAAGTTTGTGCCCAGCTACAGCATGATCGCTCTACCTCTTTCGGCGCTACTAAAGAAAAACACAACGTTCGAGTGGGGATCTCTTCAAGCGACGGCTTTTGAACGTTTAAAAGAGATCGTATCCACGAAGCCAGTGTTAACGTTATTTGATCCTAGACGAGATCACGAGGTCCATACGGACGCTAGCTCCATGGGTGTGTCTGCAGTTATGTTACAATACGAAGCAGGTGAATGCAAGCCAGTGTTTTACTTCAGTAGAAAGTGTAGCGAAGCTGAACAAAAGTATGCTAGCCATGAATTGGAGGTGCTAGCAATTGTGGAGGCTTTGCAGAGATTTCGCACGTACCTATTGGGTCGACCATTGAAGGTCGTGACCGACTGCAACGCAGTCGCAACAACAAAAGCCACAACACCATTGCCAACACGTATTGCTCGTTGGTGGTTGAAGCTCCAGGAGTTTGATTTCACATGTCAACATCGACCAGGGTCAAAGATGACGCATGTAGATGGGATGAGCCGAGCACCTGTTCTACCACCAGGTAAAGTAGAGACGGTGGCAGATCTTGTTTTACAGGTGTATGAAAGGGGCGATGACTGGCTAGGCTCGATGCAGTGGCAAGATGAACGACTCAGGGAAATCATCAGTGGTCTGCATAGTGGTGAGAAGAAGAAGCTGGACGAACTCAAACACTATTGTCTACAAAAAGGGCGATTATACCGAGATATCGACGGTCATAAGCAGCTGGTTGTGCCGAGAGCAGTAAGGTGGCGCATCACAAAGTCATACCATGACGACGCAGGGCACTTCGCTCTTGAAAAGACACTTCAACGACTTCAGGAACATTTCTGGTTTCCCCGGTTGCGAAGGTACGTTAAGTCCTACATTGAAGCGTGCCCTGAGTGTTGCCTTAACAAAGAAAAAGGGGGCAAACCAGAGGGCCAACTCCATGTGTCAGATGAGATAATGCCGATTCCGTTCCGTTCTCTGCATCTGGACCATCTAGGACCGTTCCCTAAAAGCAAAAAGGGAAATATGCATATACTAGTAGTAGTGTGTGCATTCAGCAAGTACTCCATCCTGAAGGCTGTGCGTAGCACTAAAACGACACCAGTGGTCAATGCGCTCCGAGAGATCGTCCTGACATACGGGCAACCTAGAAGAGTGACAACAGATCGAGGTACAGCGTTCACTTCAGCTGAGTTCACACGATTCATCACAGAGAATGGCATTCAGCATGTGAAGGTAGCGGTCAGAACCCCGCGTGCAAATGGACAGGCTGAGCGTGTTAATAAGACGGTGCTAGCCTCATTGAAATGTTCAACGACAAATAATCGAGAGTGGGACGTAGCGTTGCCTACGTTGCAATGGAACATTAATGCACAGGCAAACGCGACAACTGGATTTAGTCCAAACCAGTTAGTGTTTAACTTCAGCGCACGTGACGTTTCCACTAACCGATTAATACAAGCCATCGACGATGAGGTTAGCAATCCAGAGGATGTAGAGTACCGACGTCAAGAGGCACACGAAGCAACAAAGAAAGCAAAGCAGGCATGGAAAGAGCGATTTGATAAGCGACACGAGACTCCGCGACAGTACGAGGTAGGTGACCTGGTCGTGACTGAGTACGTGCCAACGGCAACAGGCACATCCCACAAGCTGGATCCGTTGTTCAAGGGTCCATATATTGTAACCAAAGTACTTTCGCATGACAGATATTTGATCGAAGACCTGCCTGATGTACCTAAGGGCCATCGTCGCTATTATGGTGTGTTAGCTAGTGACGGATTGAAACCATGGTGTGCTCTTGGTCCAGAAGCCGAGGAGGTCTACAGCGAGGAGGAGTCGTCACCCAGTGACGATAAGTCAGGAGAGGCCGAGCTGTAAAGTAGTCGTTGCGAGCAAGCGAAGCGAGAAAGACGTATCTGGTATCGGTCGCTGGCGAGGGGACATACACACAGTCAACCATCAAATACAAACTTATATTCTATTAATCTTTAATAAATAAATGTTGGAATTGAATTTAATTACATTCGAGATTATTCCTGACAATTGGGATATGTTAGGCCTTACAGAATGCAATAAAAACACATTTTTAAGATTTAATTGAAGGTTATTTGGTCTGACAAGACTAAATTAATCGCTTTCAATCAGATGGCTGGGCATGGTATTGGATCAAAGGCCCAAATTAAGCCTAAGCGCATCATGTAAGGCAAACTGTGAATCACAGTGGTCGGTCAATAATAGTTTGGGGTTGTATTTCAAAAATGTTGTTGACCCGTTTGTACGCATTATGCATAAGGAACAGTATCTGTTCATATCTCAATAAAATTTGCAAGATGTAGGCGAAAAAATTAGAGTCTCTGCTGAAAAAATCAACCAAAACACACTGCACACGTTCGCAAAGACTGGAACAAAAGCAAAAATTTGCTGATTGGAAATGACCTCCACAATCCGAGGACATGAATCGAGAATTTACGAAATCAACTAAAAGCGCAGCTTACTAAGTATCCAAGTCCGTCCAATGCGGTACATGAGCTGTGAAAGCAAACTAAGGATATACGGGAGGCAGGCTATACCTCCAGAATTCTTATAGAGATACACATTAGGTATGCCAAATTGCAACAAGGAACTAAAAAAAGCAAAAGCATACTCAACATTGTGTTAATAATTCTTTTTTTTCGTGAAAATTGACAAAAAGTTATTAAAAATATATGAGTGCGAAACTGTAAAATTTGCCTTAATTTACATTTTTGTCTGCTGGTTTTGTTATTGTTTTGAATTGACTTCAAATCGTTATGACAGAGGAAGCAAAGATGTACCAATAAGAATATACAACAACAGTATGAATGTCGTTAGAACTTGGAAAGATAGCGGCGGCTGACCTCAAAAGTGTAACTCCATGTTACAGTTTTGCTCGTCACTGTATGTATTTATACCAAAGCCACGATGTAGAAAATATAGTTGGCGCCATCAGCGGAGCGCTAACCCTTAGTCGATTTGGCAGCGTTCACCTATTTTCTGACTTCATAAAATACATTTTCGCAATATGAACAAGAATTAAATATTCAAATTGTACTTATTTGCCGAAAAAAATTTTACCTAAAAGTAGACAAA